>NC_066581.1:30922555-31229519 GCF_024323335.1 Lathyrus oleraceus
TACCTGACTTCGAGAAATACAAGGGAAACACATGCCCTCTCATCCATCTTGTGATGTATGCTCGCAAGATGTCAACACAGACTGACAACGACCAACTGCTGATTCACTACTTTCAGGATAGCCTAACATGTGCTGCGCTCCGGTGGTATATGGGGCTGGAGAGTGCAAGCATCCGCACTTTCAACGATCTAGGAGAGACCTTCGTTAAGAAGTACAAGTATAATATGGATATGGCTCCAGACAGAGACCAGTTGAGGGCAATGTCGCAAAAGGATAAGGAGACCTTCAAGGAATACACCCAGAGATGGCGAGAACTGGCAGCTCAGATAGTGCCACCCCTGGAAGAGAAGGAGATGACAAAGATCTTCCTGAAGACTTTGAGCTCTTTCTATTATGAGAGAATGATTGCTACGCTCCCTCAGACTCATGTTGTGTCCTCCCATGTTAAAATAAGGCTCTCTGTAAGGAGGAAGGAAGTTTGTCCGACTGTCAACCAACACCAGGTGGCTCATATAGCACCTACTTTCAGAGAAGTTCATCAACAACATCAACAACAACAACATCGTCAACAGCAATAGGCTTATCAGCCTCACAACAATAATAGCACCAGCACCAACAACTACGAGAGGAAGAGGGTAACTTTTGACCCGATTCCGATGACCTATGTTGAGCTTTATCCTTCCTTGATTGATAGGAAGCTGATAACTCCACAAGATCCTCCCACTGTGCCAACCAATCCTCAGTGGTGGTATAAGCCCGAACTCCATTGTGTATGTCATTCTGGTGCTCCCGGACATGATGTGGAGAACTGTTATCCATTGAAGATCAAGGTACAAGACCTTGTAAGGAGTGGGATATTGTTTTTTGAGGACGTAGGTCCAAATGTAAAGAAGAACCCTTTGCCCGAGCATGGGAAGGCAGCTGTTAATATGGTCCATGGATGCCCTGACAAATACAAAGTCCTTTATGTGAATGACATAAGGCAGTCCTTAGTTGAGATGCATAAGTTGTTGTGTGAACACAGCCATTACGAGCATGACCATGATAGGTGCCAGGTGTGCACCATCAACGAGAGAGGATGTCGTCAAGTGGGAAGGGACATCCAATAGATGATAGATCAAGGGATGATTGAGATACTTCAGAATCGTAATGAGGATGAAGTCGATGTAATCACCCCCGTGTTTAAAATTCTTGAGCCTGTCGTTATCAAGTATGATGGCAGCAAAAAGAAGGTATCGCCAACTCTTGTGATAAAGCCAGTGGGTCCTGTCCCATATGTATCAGACAAAGCTGTTCCTTACCGATATAACGCAGTCATGTTGGAGGATGGCAAGGAGGTGTCGTTGCCCTCAACTTCTGTGGTGAGCATTTCAGATGTCAGTGGAGTGACCCGTAGTGGTCGTGTTTTCTCGGCTCATTTGAAATCCCATGAAGACATTGTGAAGAGAACTGTTGTTAATCCTGCCGGTCCCGTGCGGACTCCTTCTTCAAATAATTATGTTCCCGCTATTAAGGGTGTTGACCCTATTGCTGTTAAAAATAATAATACTCCTATCCTGGTTGGCCAGTATGGCATTGTGAAAGAGGATGGTGATGAGATGCTGAGGCTCATCAAAAGGAGTGAATATAATGTTGTTGATCAATTGCTACAAACTCTATCAAAGATATTTGTCTTATCTTTGTTGATGAATTCCGAGCCACACCACGAAGCTTTGCAGAGGGTGTTTGGACGTGGCATACGTGGATCACGATGTCACAATCGAGCAGTTTGATAGCATTGTTACAAATATAACTGTCTGCAACAATTTGAGCTTCTGTAATGCTGATCTTCCTGAGGAGGGAAAAGACCACAATTTGGTTTTACACATATCTATGAACTGTAAAGATGACGCCTTGTCCAAGGTGTTGGTGGACACAGGGTCATCCCTTAATGTATTGCCAAAATCCACTCTTGCTAAACTTTCATATCAAGGGCCTCCCATGAGGCAGAGTGGAGTGGTTGTGAAGGCGTTTGATGGATCGCGTAAAACTGTGATCGGCGAATTAGAACTCCCGATCAAGATTGAACCTAGTGATTTCCAAATCACTTTCCAGGTCATGGATATTCATCCGTCTTATAGCTGTTCACTTGGCAGACCATGGATTCACGAGGCAGGCGTTGTGACATCCACCCTGCACCAAAAGTTGAAGTTTGTGAAGAACAAGAAGTTGGTGGTGATAGGGGGAGAGAAGGCTCTCTTGTTCAGTCATTTATCTTCCTTCTCCTATATAGATGCTGAGGATGAGGTTGGGACTTCATTCCAAGCCTTATCTATTGCTGAGCCTTCTAGGAAAGGACTTTTTTCATTTATCTCCTACAATGACGCGAAGTTGGCTATCGAGCATGGTGCAACTGATGGTTTAGGGAAAATGATCAAGTTGGAAGATAATAAGTCCCGAACTGGTATAGGGTATTCTTCTGGTGTTTCTAATGATTGTGGACCGTTCCAGAGTGGAGGTTTTATCCACACCGTCGAAGATCAGGAAGCCGCTGCCATTGTCGAAGATGATGAAGAGGAAGACCTTGGCAACTTTGTCATACCCAGAGGAATCTGCAATAATTGGGTCGCTGTTGATGTTCCAACAGTTATCCACAAGTCGACGTAATGTGTTCATTTTGTTTAAAAACCCGTCTCTCATGCAAAAAGGAGAAGTGAAGACATTGTTTGGCATAATTTGATAAATACAATGATATTCATTCAATAATCACATGTTAAATGTTTGTTTTCCAAAATTATTTTTCCTTTTTTGCTTTTTGCATGAAATTGGTGATCACTATAAAACCCTAAAAAAGAGAATAAAATCAATCTTTTCATATGCATAATGATTTGCCTTGTTTGAATTCTGAAATCTCTTTTATACTCAAAATCATTATGCAGGTTAATCAAACCCATTGAACATAATGATCCAACACCATCTCCCAACTTTGAGTTTCCTGTATTTGAGGCAGAAGATGATGATGTTGAAGAGATTCCTGATGAGATTACCTGTCTGCTTGAGCACGAGGAGAAGATCATTCAGCCGCATCTTGAGAATCTGGAAACAGTAAACTTGGGGTCCGAAGACTGCATTCGTGAAGTGAAGATTGGGGCACTCCTTGAAGAATCTGTTAAGAAGGGGTTGATCGAGTTGCTACGAGAGTATGTCGACGTCTTTGCCTGGTAGTATGAAGACATGCCTGGTCTAGATACTGATATCGTACAACATTTCTTGCCGTTGAAACCTGAGTGTATGCCTGTGAAGCAAAGGCTCAGAAGAACTCATCCTGATATGGCAGTGAAGATTAAAGAAGAAGTTCATAAGCAAATTGATGCGGGGTTTCTGGTGACTTCTACATATCCTCAATGGGTGGCCAACATTGTGCCTGTACCTAAGAAAGATGGAAAAGTCCGAATGTGTATAGATTACCGTGACTTGAATAAAGCTAGTCCAAAAGATGATTTTCCTCTACCACACATTGATACGTTGGTAGATAATACAGCTAAATTCAATGTCTTCTCATTTATGGAGGGATTTTCCGGTTATAATCAGATTAAAATGGCACCCGAGGATACAGAGAAGATAACATTCATCACACCTTGGGGAACATTCTGTTATAGAGTGATGCCTTTCGGTTTGAAGAACGCCGGAGCCATGTATCAAAGTGCTATGACTACCTTGTTTCACGACATGATGCACAAAGAGATCGAGGTGTATGTTGATGATATGATTGCGAACTCGAAAACGGAAGTTGAACATGTAGAACACTTGTTGAAGCTTTTCCAACGTTTGAGGAAGTACAAACTCCGCCTGAATCCGAACAAGTGTACATTTGAAGTCCGTTTCGGCAAGTTATTGGGCTTTATTGTCATCGAAATATGTATTGAAGTTGATCCTGCCAAGGTCAAAGAAATACAAGAAATGCCTGCGCCCAAAACTGAGAAGCAAGTCCGAGGTTTTCTTGGCCGCTTGAATTACATTTCGAGATTTATATCCCACATGACTTCCACATGTGCGCCTATATTCAAGCTCCTCCGGAAAGATCAGCGTCATGATTGGACCGAGGATTGCCAAAAAGCCTTTGACAGTATCAAAGAGTATATGTCCGAGCCTCCGATTCTGTGTCCGCTTGTCGAAGGGAGACCATTGATTATGTACTTGACTGTGCTTAATGATTCCATGGGTTGTGTCCTTGGTCAACAAGATGAATCAGGAAAGAAAGAGTATGCGATATACTACTTAAGTAAAAAGTTTACTGACTGTGAGTCTCGGTACTCAATGCTTGAGAAGACATGCTGTGCTTTGGCTTGGGCTGCTAAGCGTTTACGCCAGTATATGTTGAATCATACGACCTGGTTGATATCCAAAATGGATCCAATCAAGTATATCTTTGAGAAGCCTGCTTTAACTGGGAGGATTTCCCGTTGGCAGATGTTGTTATCTGAGTATGATATTGAGTATCGAGCTCAAAAGGCTATTAAAGGTAGTGTCTTGGTTGACCATTTGGCACATCAACCAATTGAAGACTATCAGTCTGTGCAGTATGACTTTCCTGATGAGGCGTGTAACACCTCAAAATTTGCCCTCCTCTCTTGGGACTATCATTAACATATTGCATTACATTTTTAGGTCATTAGGCATTGCATATTGCATATCATGTGGTTACATTGTGCAAGCCATTCTCCCAAGTCTTGATCAGAAGATGAGGAAGTCCAAGTGCAAGCCTAGGGTTTATTGACTGATCATTGATCATCTGAGGATTGGGTTGTGAATTAGGGTTTTATGATTCTCCAAGGATATTGGTCTTCACCTTGATTGAAGTGATACATCATCATCATCATGGTTGGATGTCATCAGAAGATCGAAGAAGATTCCTGGAGATTAGGGTTTTGACCACTGGTCAACCCTAATCAGTTGCATTGGGCCAATCAGGGCATGATCAGGAGATGGGGTTTATGATGGTTATGGGGTTCATTCTATGATTATTTTGTGCTTATTGAGGCTAGGGTTTCACCCTTGGGCCATTTCAGTTGAAGATTGGGGCTCAGATTGATCTATGCATTGCCAGGTTCATCTATCAGTTGGAAAAGTCAACTGTGGTCAACTGTACATGATCTGATGAATTTGGAGGTGGAAATGAGTTGGATACACTTCATTCATGTTGGAACAAGTGTTATATGACATCTCAAAGCTTCAGAATGAAGAAAATCAAGTCAGGACAAAAACTGCCAAAAATAGAAAGTGACTTGTAATTGAAGTTTCCAAAAATGGAAAGTTTTTGACCTCAAAGCCACGTGTCCAAGGAAGCTTCAAATGAAAATTTGTTCAACATGAAAGTTGTAGATCTTGTTCTCACCTTTCCAAAAAGTCCAAGAACTTGAAAATCCCATGTATGGTTGGAAAATTAGGGCTCAGTGAATTTCAGAAATGACCCATAATCAGGAGGCCATAATTTCCACATGGTTTGTCCAAATTGCAAGTTCTTTATATGCACAAACTCCATTTGACATGTACTTTCATGGTGCATAATTGGATTTTTCCAAAAGTGGTCAATGCAAAAAGTCAATTTTCAACTGGACAGTTAAATTGGACCAAGGGCAAAATTGTCCAACTTTCAAAATAATTGGAATTTTTGAGTGGGGATTTTTGCTACATCTCACAAATGGTATTTGAAATTTGTTGGAATCATCATTTCATGGCAAAGGCTTATGGTTTGAAAATTGGCCATTAAAATGAAATTGCAAAATTGGACAAAGTGGCATTACATGGTGATTTTTCAAAATATGCATCCAATGAGAGTGAAACAAGTTGCAATAGTTCATGACAGGTATTTAGAAGTTGTACAGCTGTTCATGAGGTGGCAATGAGCTGGCTTTGGAAAATACCATTTTGTCCCTCACTTGAAATTAGCATTTCACTAATCAAATGCAAATTGGTTCATTAGCATAATTAAGCTTGGATTAAGGTACCATATATAATCCTAATCATTGCATAATCATAACTGATTTTCACATTTCCCCAAATTGGATCTGAAAACCTCTCACATTCATCAATTTCATCAAGAACTCAAGAACCTTCAAATTCATCAATCTCCTTCGATTTCAGATCAAACCTTGAAATTCCTTTTGCACTCAACTCATATCATCTTCTTCTCCATCTGTTCGAGCTGTTTGGAAGGAATAGAGTGCTGCATCGCAACTGTTGCATATGCATCATCCATGGTGAATTGAAGAGTTTGAGCATTAGGAGCAAAATCGAGCGCAGCTGAGCATAGCATCTCATTTCCACAAGGTCATAGCTCATCTGTTTGAGGAAGAAAAGCTCGAAGAACACTGATTTCACTGCTGCCATTTCCAGGTTTGAGAAAATCCGAATCTCATAGTTTGCTTCAAGCTTATATGCGTTTTGTAGTTCATGTTGTGTAGATTACAATGATAGGTTTGGATTGCGAAATGATGAACCATAGCGTAGTAAATCTGGATTTGAAGTTATGAACACAAACCCTAACTTGCACGATTCGTTCGATTTAGGAACTTTTAGCCAAAAATAGGTTGATATTCGTGTTCCTCATGCTCGTACGGTTCGAATGACTATCCACTTGTTCATTTCCATGGTGATTTGTTGTTCTTCGTTTTTTTGGATTCTGGAAAATTCTTGGCTGAAAATGATGATAGAGCTTGGTTTGATCCATTTTTCTGTTCAAATATTTGAAATCCATGTTTACCGCCCGCGCCATGTTTATTTACAGAAATGCCATTGGCATTTTAATTAATTTTGATTAATTCATTTTAAATGAAAAAATTTCATAACACATGTTAAAAAATTCATAAAAATTGTAGGAAATTCAGAAAAATATGAGAATTTTTTCTTTGACTTTGTTGACTCTAGGATTTTTTTGACCTATTGGTCAAAGTTGTGTTTGGTAGAAATGTCATTTGACCTAGGCTTCTTTCATATGTGCCCATTTTTGATACCTTGCACCATTTTAATTGTGAAATGCACATAATGTAAGATAAATGCTTGGAAATTTTTGTGATGATTGTTGACTGGATGCTATTTATTTCCATGTAAATTTCATGAGTTTTTGATACCTGGCCATGGAGTTATGAATTTTAGAACTTAGGTGTGACAATTTGTGTCACACCTCTTGATGTCAATTTGCTGGATTTTATTGAGTGACCTATACATGTTGAAATGAGATGAAATTTTACATGAATGTTGATTAACATGTTAGGAAGCTATGAGAATTTTTGTGGAATTTTACACTGCATTTTTAAATTGATTGTGAATTTTCTTTTCTGGTGGTTGAATTTGCAAGCTCATATGATACATGTTGGTAGATTGGTTGAGAAATGCTCGTGTGGTATTGTATGATCATGAAATTTAATATGCTTGTAGCAGACACATGTTAGGACCTCCCTGTTTTGGTCTCATCCATTTCTTTATTGTTTTCATTGAGTTATGAATTTTTGAAGTGGAAGCATGTGTTGATGTTGTGATTTGGAGCCTATAATTGTGTCTGTTTTTGTTGATTTTCATTGACATGGTTCCATTTGCCCAATTAAGCTCAAATTTGGTGTGCCATACCTGGATTAGCCCCTGTTTAGGTGTAATTTATTTGAGAATTTTTGGAAGTGTTTTGGTGTGGATTTGAATGCAATAGTTCTGTTTGCATGTTTGATGCTTCATTTGAACTAGTTTGCCTTATTTTGTGCATAACATGAGCATAATGAATGATATAAACATGAGACCAAGGATGTTTGCTCTTGTTTGACTTTAATTTGAGTTTGGTTGGGGAATACCTTGCTGTTTAGGAATTTTTTCTTGCTTTGGACCCTAGGCTTGGCCTAGTGGTCTTGTTGCTAATATTTGCTTGATTTTTCAGGATCAAAAGCATAATGCACATGGAGAATGAATCAAGTTAAATTTAATTGATGTGGTTGATGTTTGTACACTAACATAACATTGTTTTGTAGGTGGTGAAGCTTAGGCTTGAGCTTTGAGCTTGCTTTATTGTGCATTGCTTTGTATAGTTTGATTGATTGAACACTTGCTGTTTGGTTTTGTCTGTCTGAGTACTAACTGTGTTGGATTGTTTCCAGGTACTTTAGTTGCTCAGTTCCTTGTGAACTTTTGCTTTGCGTTGCTTAAGCAACTTGCATTGAGGTAGGTCCTCTTGACTTCATGTAGTCTGGAGACCCGGCTGTTACCGGGCCGGGCAAATAAATGTCTGAAGTCCTCCTTAAGAGGCGATGATTGTGTTTGTTTAATTTTGTGCCTAAGCAGGTTAAAGTCCTTAATCAAGGCAATTGGTGGAAGGTAGGGATAAGCAATCTATCCCCCACTATTCAGTTGAGTCTTCTCCTTGCTCCCATTACATGGTTGTAGCATTGAGATCAAAAGCCCAAGATCCTGTGCAGTGCACATTGTGTCAGAGTCTCTGAGTATAGAAGGGTTCCCCCATTCTGGACCCATGCTCATTTGTCAGAAGCTCTCCCTGGTTAGGGATAAGAGCTGTGAGGTCTGATCCTCACTTCATCCTTTCATCTGCTTCACCTTAGCCTCGTAATGGCAAGGTTAAGAGCAAACCCAGCCCGTACAGACGACTCGCTTCGGCAGTCAAACCTATTGTGTGAGCCACTTGTTTGGTTATAGTGCGTGCTGTGTGGATATCTGTTTGAGATGCTTGTTCTCATTTGATGTATGCTTGTATGTTGTTTGCTTGTGTGCTTGCTTCTTTCCTGGTTAGGATAGGCTTGCTTATGCAAGTAGGATAGAAAACCGAACTTAGGGTAAACGATGCATGACAACACTAGGCTCGAGTCCAGCTCCCTAGTAGTGTGTCTTTCCCCGGTTTCTGGTTAGCAATTCAGTCCCTTTCAGGGGAACTACATCGCCCTGATCCTCGTTCCAGACGAGGTATGTAGGCAGGTGGTCGTGCGAGACCACTCCGGGCAACCTTTTTCTTTTTTGCGTGTGTTTACTTGTTATCTGATTGTGTGTTTTGGTTCGGATGCCGACGTAAGCCCAGTGATTGGCAGTCGGGCTCCACGTTTGCCCTTTTGAGTGTGTTTTGGTTCGGATGCTGACGTAATTCCATCGAGTGGTTGTCAGGCTCCATGTTTGCCACCCTTGCTTGTTTGTATGTTTTGTGTTGTTTGGCGTGTGTAAGCCGAACTACAGTGGCTCTGATTCTTGTTTCAGACAAGATATGTAGGCATAAGGTGCGATACCTTATCGAGCTCGTTCCTCCTAACCCCACCTGCGTTCCCTGTGTGTGTGTGTGATGTTTAGCAACCTTTTCTTTTCTTAGAACGTGGATCCCGTCGAGTACGACGGACGTGAGGGGTGCTAATACCTTCCCCTTGCGTAACCGACTCCCTTACCCTTTCTCTTTGGTCGCGAGACCATGTTCTTTCCAGGTTTCTCTGAGCGTTTCCTTTCCCTATCTTGGGATAAATAACGCGCAGTGGCGGCTCTGTGTGTGTTTTTATTTGAGCTTCGCCGGTTGATTTTTCGCAGGATGCGACAAGGAGATTCTGTATTTGAAAATGAAAGATTTTGATGAACATACGCTCGATGAAGAGCCAGAGCCTGGTTCCCGATGGAGTATGGTGTTCGATGGCGCTGTCAATCAGTAAGGAAATGATATTGGGGCAGTGATTATTACTCCTCAAGGCACATATTTTCCTTTTACAGTAGGGCTAACTTTCAAATGCACGAATAATATGGCGGAGTATGAGGCTTATATTATGGGTTTGGAAGAATGTATTGATCTTAGGATCAAACATCTGGATGTTTATGGCGATTCGACCCTTGTTGTTAATCAGATTAAAGGTGAATGGGAAACGAATCAGCCTGGCCTCATCCCATACAGAGATTATGCGAGGAGGATTTCAACTTTCTTTACTAAGATTGACTTCCATCATATTCCTCGAGATGAGAATCAGATGGCAGATGCTCTTGCCACGCTTGCTTCAATGATTGTAGTGAAGTATTGGAATGAAGTCCCCAATATTACTATGATGCGCTTGGATAGACCAGCTCACGTATTTGCAGTGGAGGAAGTAAAAGATGATAAGCCGTGGTATTATGATATCAAGGGTTTTCTTCAGAATCAGACTTACCCGCCTGGGGCATCTGTCAAAGATAAGAAGACTTTGAGGAGATTATCTGGCAGTTTCTACCTTAATGGTGACATGCTTTATAAGAGGAATTTTGACATGGTTCTGCTCAGATGCGTGGATAGACACGAAGTAGACCTGTTGATGACCGAATTTCATGAAGGTGCATTTGGTACTCATTCCAATGGACATGCTATGGAAAAGAATATGTTGAGAGCAGGCTACTATTGGCTGACAATGGAGTCTGACTGTTACAAGCACGTGAAGAAATGCCACAAGTGTCAGATTTATGCAGATAAGATTCATGTTCCCCCAACACTTCAGAATTTTATTTCCTCACCATGGCCTTTCTCCATGTGGGGAATTGACATGATTGGCATGATTGAACCAAAGGCGTCAAACGGTCACCGTTTTATTCTTGTAGCCATTGATTACTTCACCAAGTGGGTTGAAGCGACATCGTATACAAATGTGACCAGGCAGGTGGTTGTGAAGTTTATCAAGAACCAAGTCATATGCCAATATGGTGTGCCAGACAAGATCATTACTGATAATGGATCTAACTTGAATAATAAGATGATGAAAGAGCTGTGTAACGAGTTCAAGATTACGCATCATAATTCTTCTCCCTATAGACCCAAGATGAATGGGGCTGTTGAAGCTGCTAACAAGAACATCAAGAAAATTATTCAGAAGATGGTTGTTACATACAAAGATTGGCATGAGATGCTACCATTTGCTTTGCATGGCTATCGTACATCAGTTCGCACTTCAAGAGGGGCAACCCCTTTCTCTCTTGTATATGGCATGGAGGTTGTGCTCCCCGTAGAGGTTGAGATCTCATCAATAAGAGTTTTGATGGAAGCCAAGTTGACTGAGGCTGAATGGGTTCAGAGTCGTTATGACCAGTTGAACTTGATTGAAGAGAAGAGATTGACTGCCATGTGCCATGGTCAGTTATATCAACAAAGGATGAAGAAAGCCTTTGATAAGAAGTTCAAGCCTCGGGTGTCCCGATAAGGTGACCTCGTGCTCAAGAAAGTCTTTTCTTTCACGCCCGATTCCAGGGGCAAGTGGACTCCAAACTATGAAGGTCCATACGTTGTTAAGAGAGCCTTTTCAGGTGGTGCTTTGTTGATTACAACTATGGATGGGGAAGATTTCACTCGTCTTGTGAATTCAGATGCAGTCAAGAAATATTTCTCCTAAATAAAAACAGAATAGCTTGCTAAGTTGAAAACCCGAAAGGGCAGCTTAGGCAAAAATGAGCGTCTCGGTGGATTGAAAACCCGAAAGGGCGGTCCAGGCAAAAGTTAGAGACATGAAAAAATAATAAACATATGTCCCACTAGATTGAGTACCTCACCCTGGGGGAATCTAGGCAAAAATTAGGGATTTGGCAAGTAACTGCATCCTGACAAGAGTTTTCCCTACAACTGTCACTTGTTAGGGATTCTCGCTCAATCGTCGTCAATTGAAGCGTCAAATACGGTGAATGCAGAGTTGGTGGAGAAACGGTCATTATGTTCAATGAAGCCCTTTCCATGTATATCACCAATTTCAAATTTGTAAAGATCCATGGAGTCTCGCCATTTGCGGACTACCATCCTATTAAATAAATTTAAGCCTTTATCCAATTCTTTGCACTCTTATTTGTTTCTATTTAACAAATTTTTACATGTTTTAATCGATGAATATCATTGTTTTAAACAAATAAAGTTTTTATAAACTGTTTTAAACAAAATGAACATTCACAAAGACTGAAGGATCAATGGAATGTCCTCAGTGCTTTCCCAAGGATAGTATGATTTCCAAAAGGTAAGACATTGGTTCATATTCTGGCATGATTATTTCCTCTTCATCAGCTTTCAGTTGTTTCCTCAGCATGAAGTTAGTCCAGAAAGATTGGTGAAGGGTTTGTTCCCCTTTTCATCCCCAGCATGTCACGTGTTGACGAAGGATTCATTTCTGATTCCCTCATCCAAGGCAATTCCTTCAAGAATGCTTCCAGTTTCCCCCAGCGGAGCAAATTGTTTTTTCTCCCCTTAGCCGATTTGTCTCTCCAGCGGTTAGAAGGGAATGTTTTGATTGACGTGTATCTGGTTGGTGTTGGTTCCCCATGGAATTTCACATCATTCCTTGGTACGCTCCCCAGTAGAGTTTCTTCTACGACGGATCTTATGAATATTTAGCGACCCGTTCCCGAGAATGGATGGAAAGTCTCCGTTGGAAGCTGTGACTCTGTTTGTCCCCAGCTGTGATCAATGTCTCCCCGTGATTCGATCGTCCCCCACCAGAGCTGAGTTCTCCTGTAGGCTTTGCCCTTCTTGTTGAGATGTTATGCCGGATGCCCGTTCGTGGTGTTCAGACCTGTTTGTGTTAGATATGTTTGTTTGTCAGCATTAATCATATATAAATCTTGCATATGCATGCATAATCATAACATTCAGATATTCATAATTGAATTCTTTTCCATATATCTTTGCTTGTTATCTCCTACTATTGGTGAAATGTTCTTCCCCAAGTATATGTTTGTGTCTGATCTCTCCATATAGAGTCATCCCCATAGGAAGGAAGTGTCTATCTTTTATTCTTTCTTCCCCACTGAGTTATGTCCTCGTGGATGATTATTGTTTCAGTCTCCCCCCAGGTGTGTATTGGGATGGGAATTACTCCCCTGAGTTATATCCTCATCGGATTGAGTCTTGTTTGACCATGTCTTTCTAGTTTGTTCCTAGACTTACTACTTTTCTAGTTATCCCCTGCAGTTCCCTGTGGTTTAGTTGTCCAATTGCTCGGTAACCAGTAGTTGTTCATCCTTTTCCCCAGTGGATTTTGTGGCCTTCTACACAGTAGCCGATAGTTGTAAGCCCTATTTTTGTGGTTTTCTACCCAGTAACCGGTAGATGTAATCCCCTCTTTGTTGGTTATCTTTACCCAATAACCGGTATTGATATTCCTTCGTTTTTGAGTGTACCACCTAGTAACCGGTGATATATCTCTTGGATAATTGCTTTGTCAGGAAATTTATCCCTTGCGAGCCATCTTTCATTTACCCTTTGTTTGGTAATGATTGTTTCTCCTTCTGATTGGTCATCATTTTATACCCAATAAATGGTATCCCGATGTCCTTTCTTTTTGGTCGATTTATCTTTTATTAACCCAGTAACCGGTTGTGGATAATCTTCCATGGGAGTATGTTATCTACGTTATGACAGTAATAGACAATATATCTCATGCGCTCTTCAGTTGAAGTCTTTTTCTTCCCCAGTCGAGTAAGATTCATATTTCCTTGTGGAATCGAATGTTCATCCTGTAAGACGAGTTTGCTTTGTCAGCCCTCCTTTCGGATGATGAGTGTCTTGGATATGATCCCAATTCACGCCTGGTTGGTCACCTATTATGTGCCCAGTAACCGGTATCCCTGGTGTTCCTTCCTTCTGCTCCCTATTATGACGTTTTGTCCCCCGTGGAGTTAGATTTTCCTGAGTTGAGATGTGCCTTTTGGGTCCTCCTCATATGTTTCGGATGATTGATATCTCTCACCCTTATATCGGTCTTGGATATTCTTTCTCCATGAGCATGTTGTTCTCTCACCCAGTAACCGGTGTTTTGGTAACATGTCTCTCTTTGAGTTTATTACCCAGTAACCGGTAATATCTCGTTGTTTCCTCCTCAACTGAGTCCTTTGTGGACATCCCCGTCTGAGTCCGGATTTTATCCGATATATCCTTTGTGGATAGTTTTGCTGTATTGGCATATTCCCCAATACATGTATCTTTGCGTCAGCTCGAGTCTTTCCATCGATTTATTTTCGTGGAATCCCTTCGTGTCTCCCAACAAGTTCTTAAGTCGTGATCTGCTCACGCATTTTTACCTTATTTCCCCCAGTGTCTCTGTCTCCTTAGTGAGTGTGTTACTCCTATTGGATTTTTTCAGTTTCTCCTGATTTCTTTTCCTTTGTGGCAATTATTCACCATGAAGATTTTTATTCTGCATACATACATTTGCATCATGAGGTCTCTTAGGGACCAAAATTCGTCTCTTTGTTATTATTTAAGCCCATTCTACCTCGTCGAGACGAAGATTTTAACCTTCATATCTCCGGCTAGAATGACCTTAAATAGGGGCATCTGTAAGACCCTAATTTTGGCCCTAAGATCCCTCATGGCATCATATCATTGCTCAGTGCATTGCCTCAAGGATCATAGCATGGTTGGCTCCTTAACCCTAGGGTTGGGATTTGTGCGAGTGGTTTGAGACCACCAAGCATGCTTGCATTGTATATTATTGCGTTTTCTTATTTTATTACTAACCAAAAGCACAAAAATATGTCACTAACTCTTTTCTGTTTTGAAGCTCAAGTGATCATGTGCCCCAATGCTCCTAGGAGGCTCCTAAGCTCAATGAAGTGGCTAGATGAAGATGAGAACAAGCATGAAAATGGTCCACAAAGCTCTTAACCATCATGTATTTCTTCCAAGTATATCAATTTTCCAATTGGATCAAGATAACCCAAAGGGCTTGAGGATTGTTTCCCAAGGAAACCCTAATTCAACTATGCATTGACCGTGCATTGCTCATGAAGCAACCTCAACCTATGATCAATTATAATCAAGGGAAGTTATTTCATTCATTATTTTATGCATATATGAGCCTATGTGAGGCCCCTCAATCATTTATTCATCAATATTGGAAGTTTGACCTTGAAAAGTTGACCAATCAAGTCATCTAACTAAACTAAGGATCACTGAGATACAACTTGTGATGTGTTTCTCAACTGAAGATGACCCCGAGAGAAAACATGTTCCTAAGAACCATATGAACAACTTTCATGTTCATCAAAAATCCATTTGAAACTTGGAAGATCATCATTCATTTCAAAACATTATAGGTCATTTTGACTAAAACCCTAATTTTTGGTCAAATTCCCAAGAACCTAACTTCCTTAATTTTTATGATTTTGAGATGAAACCAAATGCATTGGAAAACTTAAGATGTCTAATTAAAATGTTATGTTGGACAAAATTTCATAATCCTAAAAGAAATACATGTGATAATACAAAACATTATAGGTCACCTTGGACCTAAGTCATTGAAGTTGAAAAAAGTTCCTATTTTCAAATGCCCATAACGTTTTCATGAAAAATCCAAATTATGCAAAATTTGAGTCTAAATTTATCATATTGAAAATATCTACAACTTTGATGTTGGAGGTTTTTCCATTTGAAGCTTGCATCATGGAAACAGAGGGGCTTGAAGAGGCTTGCTTTTGGTGAAAATTTTCAAGAGGTGACTTAGACATGTTTTGTGCCCAAACTTTCACATCCAGTTTTCACTAATTTCTAAATGCCAAATGAATTTTTTCCCAACATGACTTTTGTTCCTTATTTAAAGCGCTTTCCATGCATTACTCACATTACTTTTTTGGACTTCCCATGTGTGAGTTTCGAAGAGTTCATTCTTTATGCCCATTTTGGCATTTCATGTTATAACTTGATGTGCAAGCTTGTTCAATTCATTGTGCACGTCCAAATCCTTTCCATGAGGTATCAACAAGGTGTTTCAATCATTCTTGGGCCTGCTACACACTTGCACGTGCCCATGCATCCAAGGTTCAAATTCCATGCACACGAGTTAACCATGCTTCACGACCCTCTTCAGCTATAAATAAGAGCTCAATCTCATTCATTTCACAACCTAGTGGAGACCTGAAGTGCTGCAGAATTGAAATCCCAACCATTACCAAAGGAATTTTCAAATTTTTCTCTTCTTTTCAAGCTTGAAAATCAACATCATTAGTTGATTTTCAAAGCTCAATTCCTTAACCTATCATCTCCATTACATCTCCAGAGCAAAAGCAGATCAAGATCTTGAAGAATTCGTGGCCTTGGAAGCTCCATTTCAGAGGTAGAACTTCAAACTTTTTGGATCTAGATCTTGCAATTCAATGTAGTTTTCTTTGGTTTGTGTGGTTTTCTGAAGTCCTCACACTTGAGGCAGGCCAGTGGTGGTCTCAATTGTTCATTTCGTGCATTTCCAGTTGACACACCATGATCTTCCATCTCACATTTCTCTCTAAATAGGAAGAATGAGGAAGATCCATGGGCACAGAGGTGATGCACATCACCTGAGCTTCATTTTGATGTCCTTATTTTTTATTTTCATTACAAATTTTTTCCCTGCGCGTGGTGGCCGGAATCTGGTATCTCACCGGAGAAGATGGTGGTTTCCACCACCATCCCCACGTGTTTGCTTCCCTGCCCTTGGATTGTGTCTCAATGTTATAATCCTGACCATCCATTGTGATTACTTGATTTCATGCATTATGTTGCGCGCTTGACTTAAGTCTACCATGCATCCACGCCTCTGAGCCCTTGATCTATGCCACGTCAATTAATGAGTTTGATCTGGTGGCTGCGCTTTTTTTATTATTCCTATTTTCTTTTAATTTCAGTTAATTCCTTTTATTTTCAAAAATTCATAAAAAAACTTCTTTGAAGTCACAAAAGTATGAGACCAATGCCAAAAAATTTCTTGAAAAATCTAGTTTCATATTTTGATTTTTAATTATTTTTGTGACTTCATTTAATATTTTTTGTGAATTATTTGATTTTTAATAGTTTTAATTCATTTTTAATTACTTTCTGATATTTGAAAAATCCAAAAATATTTTCCTAACACCTATGGATAATGATAAGCCAATGAAAAATAGTCTCATCAATTTCTTATTTGATTTGAGACTTATTTGAGATTTTAATTCATATTGTGTTATTTTTTATTATTTTTAATGGTTTTAAAATAGTTTCTGATTTCTAAAATTGTTGAGAAAATTTGTCAAAGTTTGTTTGACCATGTTAGACCTGTGAGAATTTAATTGGACTTGTTGAAGTTGATTTGAATTAAATTTGAGGTTTGACCATATTTTGATTATTTTATTTTGCATTTATTTTTAATTCAAAAAATACCAAAGAATTATGGTTGACTAGTTAACTTGTAATCTTCATTTCTTTTCTGTTTAGCATTGTTGATGATGACTTGGTTCACATGTGGTCAATTGAGTTTGATACTTGAATTCTCTTTCCCCCCTTTCATCTTCATCCCATTCTTTTCATCATTTGACCAATGAGTTGATGTCTTATGGTTGGTCTTGACAAATGAGAGGTTTAACCTTCTTTGATCCAAACCAAACTTAACTTGATCTAAGATCAAGTGAGTTATTTTGTGTCCAAGATAGGTTGCTTCTTGGTCAAGCAAAAAACCTAAAGTCCATACAAGGCCCTTCCCCTTTTGTTTTGGCATGGCAAGTTTGTGGAGCTTGGCTTACTAGTCATGATCTCTAACTTGTGTTTATTTGCCTATAGTTTTATTGACCGGCCTCAGATAGGTGTGACTACTACATTAGTCCACTTACGATTGCTTAACATAGCGCTACATTGTCTTATGACAAACTAACATAACTTTACTAACTACTAACTTTAATTTGAGCATTTAATTTCTTGTCATTTACTTTTAATGTCATTTATTTCTGGCTCATTATTCATATTGATTTTCTCTTTGCTCACTTGAGCACATATTTTATGTTTATGCCATTTTTCTTTTGCTCATTTGAGCCCATTATTGTATATAAAAATATTGTTGTTTTGTGATTGTTTTGTCTTTATTTCGTGTGAACCTAATACAAAAAGGAGAAAGGACTTAGAGTTAGGATTTACCTGTGCTTAAAGGAGTTCAAGAGCAACTAGGCCTCATGCCTTTAGAATGCTAAACTTATTGAAGAGCAACTAGGCCTCATGCCTTTAGAATGCTAAATTTCAAAGTTGACTTTAAAGGACTTCTCATCTAAACTTATTCTTTGTCCATTCCCCTTATTGTGTTATGAACTTTTTGATGTTTGCTCTTGTGTGATAGGGATTCCATTTTGAGGTATTAAAGAGGACCATTGTCATGAGTAGCCAAGTTAAGAGAGACAAGCCAAATGGAGATCCTAGGAGCTTGAATTCAAATTGTGTGATTGCTTATTTGTGTGCTAAGTCCAAAAGAAAGGAGCATCTTGAATCATCTCTATGATTTCAAGAAAAGGAACTCCAAGGGTTTATCTTTCCTCTCTTATCTTTGTATGCTTTAGGACTAGCCCTTCTTTTCTTCCCTCCACTCTAACCCAAAGCCAAAATCATTTTCAAGACTTTGACATTGTTTTCAAACTAGAAACCTAGGCCTTATGCCTTTGACTTTTCAAAATCTTTTCATTAATACTCATTATGAATGAATCTTAATCCAACTTTGACTTCATTTTGGTAAATAAATCTAAATTGTAAATATAACTCACTTCAAGTTGTTTTTGTGGTTCCAATGACCACCTTTGTTAAAACCTTTTCATAAAACATTAGTCATAGGTTTAAGTTATTATAATGGTTGATGTAAATCTCACCTTATCCTTAGTGATTGGATTATAAGTCTTCCATGCTTATTATAGGGTTAACCCCTCACTAGCATGTTGAAGCCTTCCTCACATGGTGGATTGTTGGTTTAGGTTGAATACCTTATCCTTTGATAACAAAATACCTTAAGGCTTTTGATCAAAGCAATTCACTAATCTTTGAGATTTTTACCCCGAACTACGAGGTTTTGATCCTACCTTTTGTGATGGTACGTAGGCAATGGGTTCATCCATTCAAACAACAAAATTTGTAAATATAATCTATTCTCTTCTCATCCCTCCAATCTTTTGCACATATTTTCACAAATACCAACTGTAAGACCCTAATTTTGACCCTAAGATCCCTCATGGCATCATATCATTGCTCATTGCATTTTGCCTCAAGGATCATAGCATCTTGGCTCCTTAACCCTAGGGTTGGGACTTGTGTGAGTTGGTTTGAGACCACCAAGCATGATTAAATTGTATATTAATGGCTTTTCTTATTTTCGTTTACTAACCAAAAGCATAAAAATATGTCACTAACATCTTTTGTTTTGAAGCTTAAGCAGTCATGAGATCCAAGGCTCCTATGAGGCCCATATGCTCACTGAATTGGCCAGATGAGGATGAAGGCAAGCATGGCAATGGTTCCCAAATCTCTAAATCATCATATATGCCTCCCAAGTATCTCAATTTATCAATTTGATCAAGATAAACCAAAGGGCTTGAGGATTGTCTCCCAAGGAAACTCTAATTCAATTGTGCATTGACTGTGCCTTGCTTATGAAGCAACCTCGACCCGTTATCAAATAAAATCAAGGGAAGTTATTTAATTCATCATTTTATGCATATATGAGCCTATATGAGTGTCCTCAATCATTCATTCATCAAGATTTGAAGTTTGGCTTTGAGAAGTTGATCAGTCAATTCATTTGACTATTTTGAAATCCACTGAGACCTAACTTTTGATGTGTTTGTCAAATAAAGATGACCCCAAAAGAAACAATGTTCTTAAGAACTATATGAATATCTTTCATGTTCATAAAAAATCCATTTGAAACTTGGAAGGTCATCATTCATTTCAAAACATTATAGGCCATTTTGACTGAAACCCTAATTTTAGGTCAACTTCCCAAGGAGCTAACTCCTTCATTTTTTATGGTTTTGAGGTGAGACCAAGTGCATTGGAAATTTTGAGATGTCTAGTTAAACTGTTATGTTGGACAAAATTTCATAATCCTAAAATAAATACATGTGATAATACCAAACATTATAGGTCACTTTGGACCAAAGCCATTGAAATGTGAAAAAGTCCAAATTCAAGTGCCCATAACGTTCTTATAAAACTCCAAATGATGCATAATTTAAGTCCAAATTGATTATATTGAAAAGATCTATAACTTTGATGTTGAAGTTTTTGTCATTTGAGGCATACATCATTAAAACAGAAGGGCTTGAAGTTGGTCCATTTTGGCAAATTTCTCAAATACATGTTTTGTACATTGAACTTCATGGCCAATTTTCAATATTTTCCAAACTCCAAATGTACTTTTGTTCAACATAACATTTGTTCATTATGTCAAGACCTTTCCAACCATTACCTACATGCTTATGTTTCAATTTCTCAAATGGCATTTTCGAAGAGGTGAAGTTTTGTGATCATTTATGCATGACATGTCAAATTTCCATGCACAAGCTTATGCATTGCAATCTGCACGTCCAAACCATCTCATAATCATTTCAACTTGAATTTGCAATGGATTTTGGGCCTCACATGCGCCTGTACAGGCCCATGCATGGAGGACCCAAGTTCATGCACACACGAGTTTGATCATGCCTTGCATCAGCTTTTGCTATAAATAGACATGCTTGCTTCACTTGAAAACTAACCTAAAGGCGCCTTAAGTTCTGCTCAACTGATTCCCCAACCCTCCATTAAAGGAATTCTTAATTTTTCTCTTCACTTTTCAATCTCAAATTTCAACTTCATTGGTTGATCTTTGGCTTCTAAATTCCCTAGCCTTGCTTCCTTGTTACTTCAAGATTAAGCTGCACACGAGGATTGGATTGGATCAAGCTCACACAAATTGCACTTCAAAGGTTTATCTCATAACTGTTTTCCTTCGAATCTCTCTTGTTATTGTGCATTGCTTGGTTTGGTTGGCATCTTTGAAGTCCTCATGTGAGAGATAATTGATTTGTGATTTTAATTTTGAGAATTGGACAAGTTCAGATTGAACACCTCATATTTCAATCTCAGATTTCTTCCTCCATAGGAATCTTGAGAAGAAACTAAGGTCACAGGGGTGATGTACATCACCCCAGCTTTCGAATGATGCATGGATCGCGTGCTATGGTTGAGGTTTGAAAACCTGCAACCGGTGGCCGGAACTGGCCTTCTCTCCGGAGAAGGCGATGGTTTCCACCACCGTCCCCACGCGTCCAAACCTTGGCCATTGGATGGATGTTGCCATATCTAATCCCACCCCTTGGTTGTTATGACTTATATTAATTCATTCTGTCACGCGTTTGCCAAAGTGCACCATGCGCGCGCGTTTCCCAGCCCCAAGATCAGCCACGTCAATTAATGAAGTGGATCTGAAGCCTCAGGATTTTTGCTATTTTTAATTTCAGTTTTAATTTTCTTTTATTCCATTTTATTTTAAAAATTCATAACTTCTTTATTTAGAATCACAAAAATATGGGACCAATTACAAAAAATTTCTCTTGAATTCTAGTTTCTAAAAATGATTTTTAATTATTTTGGTGGTTCGATTTTATATTTTTTGTGAATTATTTCATTTCTGGTTATTTTTAATTCATTTAAAATACATTTTGATATTCAAAAATGCCAAAAATAGTTTCTTAATATCTTTGGATGATGATGGATCTATGAAAAATATTCTCATCAATTTCTTAATTGATTTGAGATTTATTTGAGATTTTAGTCCAATTATGTTATTTTTCTTCATATTTAATTGTTTAAAATTAGTTTCTGTTTTCAAAAAATGTTGAGAAATTTTGTCAAACCTTGTTTGACCATGTTAGACTTATGATGATTCAATTGGACTTATCCAAGTTGATTTGACTTGGATTTGAATTTGACCTTTAATTGTTCATTTTATTTCAAGTATTATTTTAATTCCAAAAAATATCAAAAATATGTTTGACCTTTCTTGACTTCTAAGTTTCATGTCACTTCTGTTTACCATTGATTGATGATGATTCCATTCATGTTTAATCAATGTGTTTTGGTTATGTCTTTTGATTTCTCATTTGGATTCATTCCATTTCCATCTTCATCTTCTTCTTTTTCTTTTGACCAGTGAGTTAATGATTGGTGGTTAGCCTTGACATATGAGAGGCTTAACCTTCTTTGATCCAAATCAAATTCATCTTGATCAAAGATCAAGTGAATTGCTTTGTGTCCAAGATAGGTTGCTTCTTGGTCAAGCAAAAAACCTAAATCCATACAAGGTCATTCTTCTATTCTTTTGGCATGGCAAGTTGTAGGATCTTGGCTTACTAGTCATGGTCTCTAACTTGTGTTTATTTGCCTATAGTTTTATTGAACATCCTCAGATAGGTGTGACTACTACATTAGTCCACTTACGATTGCCTAACATAGCGCTAAATTGCCTTGTGGCACACTAACACTAACTACTAATCACTAAGTTTTAATTCAAGCATTTAATTCTTGCAATTTATTTTAATGCAATTTAATTTCTTGCTCATTTATTCATATTATCTTTTGCCCTTTGCTCACTTGAGCTCATGTTTATGTTTATGCAATTTGCCTTTTGCTCACTTGAGCATATTATTGTGTATATACTATTGCCTTGTGTTTGTTTTTTTTTGTGTGTGAACCCCATGCAAAAGGAGAAAGGACTTAGAATTAGGACCTTACATATGCTAAATGGAGTTTCAAGAGCAACTAGGCCTCATGCCTTTAGAATGCTAAGAAATGTTGAAGAGCAACTAGGCCTCATGCCTTTAGAATGCTTAATCTTAAAGATGAATTGAAAGAACCTCTAATTCTAAACTCACTCTTGTCCATTTTTTCTATTGCATTGTGGAAATTTTTGATTTGTGTGTTCTTGTGTGATAGGGATACCAAAACTTGAGCTATTAGAAGGACCATTGTCATAAGCATCCAAGTTAATAGTGACAAGTCCAAATTGGAGAATCCTAGGAGCTTGATTGAATATTCGCTTGATTGCTTGAGTTAATTGCTTATTACTTGCTAAGTCCAAAGGAAAGGAGCAACTTGGATCATCTTTATGATCTCAAGAAGGGAACTACAAGTGGTTTTATTTCTCTTCCATCATCTTTTGCATGTTTAGGACCTAGCCCTTCTCTTCTTCTCTCCACTCTAACCCAAGCCAAACTTTTTGTGCAAACATTGACATTGTTTTCAAAATTAGAAACCTAGGCACTATGCCTTTGATTTTTTCAAAGTCTTTTCATAATACTTATTTTGAATTAAACCTTAAGTCAACTTTGACTTTATTTTGTGAATACTTGTAATTTGTAAATACAACTCAATCAATTGTTTTTGTGGTTCCAATGGCCACTTTTGCCAAAGATTTTCATAAACACTAGCTATTAGGTTGGAGTTATCATAGAGGTTGATGTAAACCTCACCTGTATCCTTAGTGATTGGACTATAAGTCTTCCATACTTATTATAGGGTGGATCCCTCACTAGTATGTTGAAGCTCTCCTCACATGGTGGATTTGTGGTTTAGGTTGAGTTTTCTCCCTTTGATAACAAAAGACCTTAAGGCTTTTGACCAATCAATTCACCAACTTATTTTGAGATTTTTACCCCGAAATACGAGGTTTTGATCCTACCTTTGTGATGGTACGTAGGCAATGGGTTTATTCATTCAAACAACAAAATTGTAAATATGTATATTCTTTTCTCATCTCCCCAATCTTGTTTGCATAAATATTTTCACAAATGCCAACCTACCATACAAAATTTGTAAAAAGGGCTCCCTTAGAGTACTAAGGATGTTTTGGGTGCTTAAAACCTTCCCATTGCATAACCAACCCCCTTACCAAGATCTCTGACATTTTTATTAGTTTTGGATTTGATAAAACTTCTCGATTTTTTGTTCGCTTTCTAACCTTTCCTTTGGATAAATAGAAGTGTGGTGGCGACTCGAATTGTATGATTAAATTTTGATTTAGTCAATAAATCTAAAGGTAACGAATACCCCACTACAAAAAAGTGGCGACTTCACTGGGGAATTCTTCTTTCCTAGTGGGTTTTGCCTACTTTTTACCTTTTTGTATTGTATGTTTATATTTACTTGTGACATATGTTTGTGCAAATTTGGGATGACTGTATTGTTTGTAATGTATGAATTTCTTGATATATCAATTGCTTGTATGCTTGGTGGTCTCTTATGAGATAAGTTCTATACCCGAACTCGAGTGCACTTATGATAGGAGAGTGGCATAGTCTTGTTGACTTGTGTGGAGTTATTCCTTAGCAAGTTGACTTGCAAGCCCATTCACTTGGTGGAGGTTATGTTGGGATCAATAATGTCACACGAGTAGTCATGGTTAGGCATTACTCTTTCCAATATATGCCTTAGAAGCCAAGGACCTTAGATTACCTAGCCCATCTTGGCCTATTTTAGGACGTAGTGCGAAGGTCGTTCAAGTGTAAGATCTGATACGATTGTTACGCGATACTACACTCATAAGAGTCTCTCTTGAGAATATTTTTAGAATACGAGTAGTCGTTTATCCGATAATATCCGAAAGATGGGATGATGACTATGGGAACCTCTTGTAGAACATGATTGTCAGGTTTAACCATAGTACACTCCCTTTGGGTGGTTCTTAACCGAGACTCCATGCTCGTGACTTGCAACAAACCCTTGATTTGCGGTTGATACGTTCTCGTATATCCTTAATATCAATGGAACTTGGGTGTTGATAAGTGTAAACCATAATCCACCAAAATGGATGATTGATATTAAGGATGACTTGATCCATCCCGTGACCTTTGTGTGGTGTGATTTGCTTGATCCTTGAGTTTGATTGTTGCATTCATGCATTCATACACATCCATATCATCAACAATGAGAAAATTTTCAAGGAACTTAAGAGGTCTATTTGCAAATTTTCAGACATGGATAAGCAAAGAAGGAATACAAAGAAGGACAGTTTCAGACAACCCGACTTGAAAGAGTTAAGGAGTTTGACATCCTATGTATTAGATCCCTTGGAGTTCAAAGCTCGCCATGGGAAGCTTCTGTCTATTCTTGCTACTCAGGTGGATGAAGGTCTGATGAGTGTATTGGTGCAGTTCTATGATCCTTTGTATCGTTACTTCACTTTTCCAGATTTCCAGCTTTTGCCTACGCTTGAGGAGTATGCCTATCTTGTGGGTATACCTATTCTGGATCAGTTGCCGTTAAGTGGCTTGAAGAGAGTTCCTTCTTCCCAAGAGATTGCTGATTTGTTGCATATAGATGAATCTATTATTGGTTCTCATATGACTACCAAAGGTGGAATTCAACGTCTCCCATCTGATTTCCTCATTGCTCAAGCTACTATTTTTGAGAAGGCCATGAGTGAGGACGCCTTTGAGGCCATATTTGTACTTCTCATTTATGGGCTAGTGTTATTCCCCAACATCGACAATTTTGTGGATGTGAACGCTATTCGGATTTTCTCTACTCTTAATCTCGTTCTGACTCTGTTGGGTGACACTTATTTATCTTTACAGATGAGGAGTGCAAAGGGTGGTGGTACCATTGTGTGATGTTTGCCTCTGTTGTACAAGTGGTTTATTTCGCACTTGCCTCAGACGCTCGGCTTCAAGGAGAACAAAGGATGTCTACAGTGGTCCACAAGACTTATGTCTCTCACTAATGATGATATCTTTTGGTACAACCGTGTGTATGATGGTGTGCAGATTATTAACTCTTGTGGTGAATTCTCCAATGTGCCTCTTCTTGGTACATGTGGGGAGATTAACTACAACCCTGCTTTGGCACGTCGTTTGCTTCAGTTCCCCTTAAAGGATAAACCTAATAACATTTTGTTAGAAGGTGTGTTCTTTCAAGAGGGTAAAGATCCCCAAAACTTGAAGGGCATGATGGTCCGCGCTTGGCGCAAGATTCATAGGAAGGGAATGAAAGAGCTTGGTCCAAAGAATTGTATTGCTTTGGAACCCTACACCTAGTGGGTGAGGAAGAGAGCTTCTGAGTACCGCATGCCCTATGATTATCCGAGACCTCCACCTATGGTCATGGTTGGGCCTTTAACCCTCCCTAACCAAGGAGTAGAGGAGTTGAGAGATGAAGACCGTTCGCGTGCTTGGGTCCGTGAGCGAGAGGAGATACTTCAGCAACTCAAAGATAAGGATGAGTTGATAGAATTTATGGAGCATCAGGTTATTGACGAGCCTGATGATGTGGTGACTTCTCTTCTTCCTCAGTCATCCAGGTTTTGGAAGAGGAAGTACGATCGAATCGCCAAGGAGAAGGCAGATATGGAGGCAGCCTATGAGAGAGAGGTGAAGAGGCTTCGTGCAGCTTATCTTCCAGTCTCGAGAGCTTTGGACGGTTGTTTCTAGGGTTCCATAGGATGTTCATTTTCCTTCTCTCTTGTATTGTATTTGGTTACCAAGACTGTACTTCTTTGGTGTAAAATTTTTCCAGATATTATTGATATGATTATTCCATTATATGTCAAAATGATTAATATTTCCAAATATTTGAAAATAGAACTCTAAAAGTTCCTCTGATAAAAAATAAATCATATGCACAAGCATTGCATGCATCATGTGCATAAGCAGGTTTTGTTCAGGGCTTCTTGATCAGTGGTCTAACTCTATGTTCTTCATTTATTTTTGAAGACAAGCTGAAGCACCGGTACTACACCAGAGCCAACTCTTCAAAGCTAATGGATCACCTCGACCAAGAAAACAGAGAACTCAAGGAGGAAGTGGCAAGATTGACTGCCCTGATGGAGTCATTCTTGGCCGCCCAAAGCCAGTCTTCTCCAACGCCTTCAACTCCTCCCCAAAGGACGGTCATTTCAGAGGTAGCTTCCTCTACCGTGCCTGCTGCCAGTGCTCTTTTTGCTCCGTCTGCTATGCCAGTCGGGTTTCCCTAAGGGATGCCCGCTAATTTTGTTCCAGAGTGTCTCGCCCCTACATTTGCGTCTCTGCCGGCTGTAGCACCTCAAATTTGCACCTATCATTGTTCATACATCATCATATTAGGTCATAGCATATCATGGTCCATTGCATAGCATTGCATTGCCCACAGTTGCCTCAAGTGCAAGCAAATCAAGAAATTAGGTCAAACTGATCAGGAGATCAGTCCACCAAGCAAGCAAGGTTGTTTCTCGAGGAGCCAAGGCCCTAGGGTTTGTCCAACAAGTTCACATGACTTGGAGGTCCATTTGAAATGTTTAAGTCAAGGGTTGGATGTTCAGAAGTCATCAGTTCATGCACAGTCAGTCAGAAACCCTAGAAAAGTCAAACTTGGTCAACTGTGGATTTAATCAGGGATTTGGTGATGGGATTTGGTCTGAGAGGTCTCATTCATGCCTATATAAGCTTCATATATCATGTCAAGCATCCACAGTGAAGAAAATAAAGTCAGACAAGAAATTTCCAGAAATAGAAAGTTGACCTGTAATTCAAACTGCCAAAAATGGAAACTTCTTGATCCCAAGCTTACATCATGATACAAGCTTCAAATGAATTTTTTCCCAACATGAAAGTTGAAGATCTTGTTCTCCCATTTTCAAAAAGTCCAAGAACTCTCAATTCCCATGCATGGTTGTCAAGATATGATCAAATCATTTTCACAAAATCTTGAACTTCAAAAGGCCATATCTCTCAAACCATTTGGCCAATTTTGGTGAGGTTTTTTCCTACAAGCCACATTTTACCTCCTCTTTCCAAAAATATAAATTTCATGTGCTAAAACATTGCCAATCAAAATGGCATTTTTGAACCTAGCATGTTTGAATTTCAAGTGAGGTGCATTTTTGACTTTTTGAATTAAGCATTTTCTATCACATTGGCCATTTGGAATTGTTTTAGGACCTCATTTCTGACTTGTGCAAAGCCCAAACTCGGGCAGAACATACTCCCATATGCATTTTTGTTCAAAATTGGCAAATTAGCAATTTGTTTCAATTAAGCAAAACTTGATTAGCACATCCTTATCCAATGTTAAACAGACCATATAAGACTCATTTTCTGTCAAATGGTAAACCCTAGCAGCCATCTAACAGACAGAAACCCTCACTCTCTCTCATTTTCGATTTTGGCTCACTTTGAAATTTCTGCTCAAAACTTCAAAGGAACCACGAGCAGCCTTGTTGTTTCATCACCCAGCCATCATTGTAAGCTCATTTCAAGCACGAAACCCCAGCTGGGAGTTCATCTCATGTTCTGTTTTCTTCAAGCTTCAGCCATGGCCAAACTCGATTTAAGCTGGATTTGAGTTGCTCGAGCTAGTTTTCTTCAAGGATTCATCAATATCAATCATCAGCTTCACCTGTTTGAGTTTGCATCATCCAAATAACAACTGTTTCCTCCATTTCTTCAAAAACAAGTAAGGTTTCGACCACCTTCTTTCTCTAATCCATGCTATGTTTATGGTAGATTATTCATTGCTGAGTCCAATGCAACTTGTATCACATGAAATGGTTGAGTCATACATGAAAAATCCGGATTTTCATTTTTGTGCTCAAACTTGTTTTTAGTCGATTTGCTCTATTGATGATGATTTCATGAAAACCATGTTTGGATTATGCATTTGCTTGCTTCACTTGTTCGAATGGTGTACTTGATTTGTTGTTCTGGGCATGTTGGAAATTTCGATTGCATGAAGATGATGAAGCTATGCTGTTTATGATAAACCCTAGGATTTGCCCAGAAAAATTTGCATGAATCGTGTTTGTTTTATTGTTGTTTGATGTTGCATGAATGCTAATGTATCACTGCCATGCTGATTGTATAATGTTGTTTGAAGTCCATTTTATGATGATGAGCATGAAGATGACTGCTGCTGTATACAAACCCTAGAAACCCAGAAATTGCCTTTGAATCGTGTTTCTGTTTTGAACTATTGCTCATGTTACTGTTCCATTGAAAATCAACCAATCAGAATATTTGGTTTCCCTGGCTGAAACGATGCGTTTTGATTAGTGACTGCAGGAATTGCAAAAATGCCACTCGGTCAACCGTTGACTTATCTAAATCATGTTATGTTGTTCATTTTATGCCAAATTGTTACTCAACTTCTAAAAATCATTTCTCACTCGTTTCAACTCCAAAATTCATGAAATTTTTTTCATCATGTTCACATGAATGTCTATTATTTTATCATGATTTTTGATGAATTTTTGGTTGGCTGGATTTTAAATGATATTAGGTTTCTTGACATGTATGCACATTTTGTACCTTTTGCCAATTCTTTTGTGAAATTGTGATGATGCATCCATTTGATCTGAAATTTTTTATGGTTAATCTACACTCATTCATGTTTGTTTTGATGTAGAGTTTTTGAGTTTATCATGTGTGGTTATTAAGATATGAATTTTTGAAGTAGGGTGTGACAATTTGTGTCACACCAATGATATGTAATTTCATGATTTTTGTTGGCATGCTTCCTGACCTTCAATTGATGTGAAATTTTGCATGATCCTTCTCTTATATGTCTAGTTGACTTGTGAATTTTCCTGGAATTAATTATGCCATTTCTTAATTTTTTGAGATTTTTATTCCCTGCCTAGTCAATTGTTGACTTTGTGTGATACATCTTGCCATTTCATTTGGGAAATTCTCATACTTTGTTGGATGATCATGAAATTTTGCATGTGCATACTAGACATCTTGAGCTTTGCATTGGTGTTAATCCCATTCATTTCTCATCTGTTTTCATTTAGTTATGATTTTTTTGAAGTTGATACATGTTTGTTTGACTTCTTTGAGCATGCTTGAAATTGTTTTGACTTTCTGATTTTTATTGACCACCTTCCCATGATCCAATTGAGCTGAAATTTTATATGCATGTCATGTTATGGATTGTGATTGAGCATGAATTATTTGATGATTTTTGGAAATGCTTATGTTTGGTTTTGAGCTAAGTCTTGCTGTTGACTTCATTGAGCATGTTCAAATTTGCTTTGACTTTATGATTTTCATAGACTGCCTTCCACTTGTCCAAATGCAATGAAATTTGACATGCTTACCATGCTAGGTGTTAGGATTGATCATGATTTATCTGGTGATTTTTGAAAATGTTTGAGTTGACTTTTGATGCAAGTCATTCTGTTGACTTCTTTGAGCCCTCCCTTGCCATGCTTTGACTTCTTTTGCTTGTGAATTGATGATGATGCATGATATGAACATGAACCCAATTGTGCTTGCTTCTTAAATGTTTGAACATGATTTGGGTTGCTTGCCCTTTGCTGTTTTGCCTTTTTCATTCTCTTTTGACCCTAGGCTTGCCCTAGTGGTCCAATTACTCACTTTTGAGCTTGTGTTTTCAGGTTGAACACCCAGTGACCAATGAGATTAATTTCTTTTGTTTGAGCTTGCTTGAATGTCATTGAGCTAACCTTTGTTTTGTAGGTGGCTTGGCTCATGTGTTTGAGTTTTGTGCCTTGCACATCTGATTACCTGATTTGTCTGTGGTTTCCATTCCTTTTGATTTGACTGTTGAACTGTATACTGATTGGTTTGACTATTTCAGGTACCCTTAGTTGCTTAAGTTCTTTGAACTTGCTTTGCTTTGCTATTTAGCAACTTGCTTGAGGTATATTTCCTTTTTCTTCATGTAGTCTGGAAGACCTGGCCTGTTACTCGGCCAGGCAACTGTCTGAAGTCCTCCTTAAGAGGCAATGTTTGTGTATGTTTAATTTGTCCTTGTACAGAGTCAAAGACCTCCTAAGTGAAGAGGCAATTGGCAGAACCAAGGGATAAGCAACCTATCCCCTGCTATTCAGTGTGTCTTCTGTTTTGCTCACACCACTGTGTTGATGCATTACAGATAAAAACCCAAGATCTTGTGCAATTGCACAGTTGAGTCAGTATCAAATGTGTAGAAGGGTTCCCCCTTTCTGAACCCACACATTCTTGTCAAAAGCTCTCCCTGGCCAGGGATAAGAGCAATGAGGCACACCCCTCATCTCCTTTCATCTGCTTCACCTTAGCCCCTCAATGGCAAGGTTAAGAGCACCACTCACCCCATTCCAGAGGTTTGTTTGTTGAGGTTGATATGACCCCTCGACTAAAACCTAACCCATGCTTGAGCCCCCTTGTTGGTGTGTTTATCTTATACTGGAGGTGCTTGTGTATGCTTGTGTGGTGTGTTTGTATCCCCTAGGTTGTTAGACTCCGCGTAGTCTCGTTTGCATGTCAATTAAGGTAGCACAGTTCCTTCGTATAGGACTTCCTTTTTGCTTGGGCTTCTTAAAACACAAACAAACACTATCCCCTCTTAAGGATACGTTAACTCCTTCTACTACAGATGAGTAAGTCTCCCAAGGTCGAGCATCAGGTAGATTGTGCAGTAACGTTGTCCACTTAAAAAACACAAACCAACAGTAATAGTTTAGCCGAACTACGGCAACTCTGATTCTCATGTCCAGATGAGATACGTAGGCACGAGATGCGATGTCTTGTCGAGTTTAACTAACAACTAACACTAACTCTTTTCTCTCGCCCTCGTTGCGATTGAGACCTCCCCTTTCTCTTGCCCTAGTTGCAATCGAGACCCTTGCTTCCTGTGCAAGTTTGGTGTGTGTGTGGCTTGCTTCCTGTGCAAGTCATGACTAGGATAGGTTGGCCCTTGTGCCAGTTAGCTAGAAACCTTAACTTAGGGTTGACTTTGCATGACAACATCTAGGCTCGAGTCGTAGTCTCCCTAGTGTTGTGTCTCCCTCTGTTATCTGGTTAGGCTAGATCCTTTTTCCCTGCGTAGGGGAACTACATCGCCCTTTTTCTTTTTTGTGTGACAGTTGCTAGGCTCGAGTGCCTGACTCCTTAGCAATTTGTTGTCTGTTTGTTTGTGTGTGTGCTTGACATTTATAGGCTCGAGTCCCTGACTCCCTATTAACCTGTTGTGTTGTTGTGTGCTTGGAAGCCGATGTAAGTCCATCGAGTGGCATTTGGGTTCCAGTGTGGGTGTGTTTAGGTTCGGATGCTGACATAAGTCCAGTGATTGGCAGTCGGGCTCCATGTTTGCCTTTGCCTGTGTTTGTTTGTGTGCGTGTCAGCCGAGCTACGAATGCTCTGATTCTCCTTCGTCCAAGGAGATACGTATGCATAGGATGCAATATCCTAGCGAGCATGTGTCGTTTCCCCAGTCCGAACTACTTCGACTCTGATGTCTATGCCTGATAGACTAAGTAGGCCCAGGATACGATATCCTGCTGAGTCAGTTTCAGTCATTTTCTTTTGTCTCTTTCAGCCAGTGTGCGTGTGAGTTTGAGCAGTGTTTCAGCAACCATTTTTCCTTCCTATTGTGCGTGGATCCCGTAGAGTACTACGGATGCGTAGGGGTGCTAATACCTTCCCTTCGCATAACCGACTCCCGAACCCATTCTCTTTGGTCGCGAGACCATGTTCTTTCCAGGTTTACTCTGAGCGTTTCCTTTCCCTCTTTTGGGATAAATAACGCACGGTGGCGGCTCTGTTGTTTCTTTCCTTTCCCGCCGGTTTTTCGCGTGATGCGACACCGACATCTAGCCCAGTTCTTGCTGTGCCACCTCCAGTTGTGCATACTTTGCCGAGAGTTGATGACACCATTTATCACTCTGAGCCGTCTGAGGGCCCAAATGTGTACGGGAAAATGGATGCTATGAATGATCAATTCCTTGAGCTGCACAAGGAACTTAAAACTCTAAGAGGGAAGGACCTCTTCGACAAATCTGCTGTTGAGCTATGCCTCGTGCCAAATGTCAAGATTCCTATCAAATTCAAAGTGCTTGACTTTGAAAAGTACAAAGGAAACACTTGCCCGCTCAGCCATCTTGTGTTGTACGCATGCAAGATGTCAAATCAAACTGACAACAATCAACTCCTCATCCACTATTTCCAAGACAACCTGTCTGGTGCCGCATTGAGATGGTATATGGGCTTGGATAGTGTGAATATTCGCTCCTTCAACGACCTTGGCGAAGCTTTCGTCAAGCAGTACAAGTACAACGTTGATATGGCTCCCGATAGGGACCAACTGAAGGCTATGTTCCAGAAGGAGAAAGAAACATTCAAGGAGTACGCCCAGAGGTGGCGTGAATTGGCTGCATAGATTGTGCCCCCGCTCGGAGAGAAAGATATGACGAAGATCTTTCTCAAGACTTTAAGCTCTTTCTACTACGAGCGGATGATCGCTAGTGCTCCCTCCGACTTCACCGAGATGGTGAACATGGGGATGCGATTAGAGGAAGGAGTCAGGGAAGGACGCCTGACCAGAGAAGAAGGCTCTTCTGCCAAACGTTATAGGGCATTTTCCAAGAAGAAATATGGAGAGGCACATGATGTGTCCTCCCATGTCAAACAAAGAAGACCCTGTGTGAAGAGGAAGACTGTGCGCCTGGCTAGTACCCAGCACCAGGTGGCTCATATAGCACCTGCCTTCAGAGAGAATCAACATTATCAGCATCAGAACCAGCAACAGTAACATCAACAGTATCAACAACAACAGCATCGTCCGCAACAACAGGCCTACCAGCCTCGAAACAACAATCAAACCAACACTAGTTATGATAGGAAGTGGGTCACTTTTGATCCTATTCCAATGACTTATGCAGAGCTATATCCTTCATTGATTGAAAGGAAGTTGATTACTCCACATGACCCACCTGCTGTACCGACCAACCCTTAGTGGTGGTACAAGCCCGAGCTTCACTGTGTTTATCATTCCGGTGCTCGCGGACATGATATGGAGAACTGTTACCCTCTCAAGACCAAGGTTCAAGACCTTGTTAGAAGCGGTATCTTGTTTTTCGAGGACGTAGGTCTTATTGTTAAGAAGAACCCATTGCCCGAGCATGGGAAATCTGCTGTTAATATGGTTCAGGGTTGCCCTGGCAAATATAAGGTCAGATATGTCAGCCATATAAGACAATCTTTGGTCGAGATGCACAGACTGTTATGTGGATACAGTGATTATGAGCATGACTGTGACAGCTGCCGTGTATGCACTGTCAATGAGAGAGGATGTCACCAAGTCAGGAAAGACATCCAAGAGATACTGAATCAGGGTGTGATCGAGATACTTCAGAATCGTGATAAGGATGAAGTTAATGTTATATCCTCTGTATTCAGAATGCCAGAGCCTGTTGTTGTCAAATATGATGGCAGCAAGAAGAAGGCTTCCCCTACTCTCGTTATCAAGCCAGCTGGCCCTGTGCCTTACTCTTCAGACAAGGTTGTTCCCTTTATCGATATAATGCAGTTGCATTAGAAGATGGGAAGGAGGTGCCTTTACCCTCCACTTCTGTGACAAGTATTTCAGACGTCAGTGGTTTGACCCGCAGTGGTTGTGTTTTTTCGACGCCGCCGAAACCCTATGAAGACGCGTTGAGAAGGAGAACTGATGCTGGTAATTCTGCCACCCCTTTGGGGACTTCTTCTACTTCTCCGAATCCGGCACTTGTTGTTAAAAAACCTGCCACTGTTGTTAGAGCTCATGTCCCTACTGGCCAGAATGGCATTATGAGAGAGGACTGTGATGAGATGTTGAGGCTCATCAAGAGGAGCGAGTACAATGTCGTAGATCAGCTGCTTCAAACTCCATCAAAGAAATCTGTGTTGTCTTTGTTGATGAACTCCGAGCCACACCGTGAAGCTTTGCAGAAGGTGTTGGATGTGGCATACGTGGATCACGATGTCACAATTGAACAGTTTGATAGCATTGTTGCAAACATTAGTGCTTGTAACAACTTGAGCTTTTGCGATACTGATCTTCCCGTGGAGGGAAAAGACCATAATTTGGCACTACACATTTCTATGAACTGCAAGGATGATGCCTTGTCTAATGTGCTGGTAGACACATGATCATCGCTAAATGTGTTGCCAAAATCCACTCTAGCGAAACTTTCATACCAGGGGCCTCCCATGAGGCAGAGTGGAGTGGTAGTCAAAGCTTTTGATGGATCCAGGAAAACTGTGATTGGCGAGGTTGACCTCCCAATCAAGATCGGACCTAGTGATTTCCAGGTCATGGATATCCACCCATCATATAGCTGTTTGCTAGGCAGACCATGGATTCACGAGGCAGGCGTCGTAACATCCACCCTACACCAAAAGTTAAAGTTCGTCAAAAACAAGAAGTTGGTGGTGGTAGGGGGAGAGAAGGCTCTCTTGGTAATCCATTTGTCTTCCTTTTCATACATTGATGTTGAGGATGAGGTTGGAACGCCGTTCCAAGCTTCATCTATTGCTGAGCCTTTTAAGAAAGGAACTTCTTCATTTGCGTCCTATAATGATGCGAAGTTGGCCATTGAGCATGGCGCAACTACTGGTTTAGGACAAATGATTAAGCTGGAAGACAATAAATCTTGGCTGTCATATGGTTCTCTTCCGGAACTTTCAATGAGCGCGGTTTGTTTCAGAGTGGTGGTTTCATCCACACGGTCGAAGACCGGGAGGCTGCTGCTATAGTGGAAGATGATGCAGAGGAAGATTCTGGCAACTTTGTAATCCCTGGAGGAGTCTGCAATAATTGGGTCGCTGTTGATGTTCCAATAGTTGTCCATAAGTCCACGTAATGTGTTCACTTTTGTTTGAAAACCCTTCTCCCATGCCAAAAGGAGAAGTGATGACATTGTTGGCACATTAATACAATGATATTCATTCAATAATTACATGTTAAATGTTTGTTTTTCCAAATTATTTTCACTTTTTGCTTTTTGCATGAAATTGGTGATCACAAAAAACCCTAAAAAATAGAATAAGATCAATCTTTTCATCTGCATAATGATTTGCTTTGTTTGAATTCTAAAATCTCTTTTATATCCAAAATCATTATGCAGGTTGATCAAACCCATTGAACATAATGATCCAACACCATCTCCCAATTTTGAGTTCCATGTATTTGAAGCAGAAGAAGATGATGTTGAAGAGATTCCTGATGAGATTACCTGTCTACTTGAGCACGAAGTGAAGATTATTCAGCCGCATCTTGAGAATCTGGAAACAGTCAACTTGGGGTCTAAAGATTGTGTTCGAGAAGTGAAGATTGGGGCACTTCTGGAAGAGTCTGTTAAGAAGGGGTTGATTGAATTGATACGAGAATATGTCGACATTTTTGCCAAGTTGTTTTAGCCAAAAATTTGCCAAAGGGGGAGTTTGTAGATGTTTGATTGGCTGCATTTTATGTTAAAACACTAACTGGACTCTAATGTCTTGACTGATGTCATGACATGCTTTGGAGATGTTTGATTGGCTGCATTTTGTGTTAGAACATCTAACTGTACTCTGATGTCTTGACTGATGTCATGACATACTTGAGTAGTATGCTGCAGGTTTAGCTAATACAGGATCTACTGAATGTCAAACTAGATGTTATGATATTCATCCCTGACAGCAGATACTGAGGTGTAGAACAGTTGGTTGTCTGCTATAACTCAGTATTTAACTTCAGTCTATTTATCAAGGGAATAACAGACCTGGCATAAGGCCTAATGTCTGAATGTCAAACTGGATGTTATGACATTCATCATTGACAGCATATACTGAATAATAGGCAGGTTGGTTTTCTGCTACAGTTCAGTATGTACCTCAGTCTGTTCTTCAGGAGGATAACAGACCTGGCATAAGGCAATTTCTGTAAATGTCATATTGGATGTTTTGACATTTATAACTGTAAGATGATACTGAAGTATAGACTGATTGGTCTTTTACAGTACAACATTTTGTACAGTCTGTTTTCAGAAAAATAACAGACTTAGCATATGGTCTATGTTCTGGACGTCAAACTTAATGTTGTGACATTCATTCTTGATAGCATATGCTAAATTGTAGGATGGTTAGTTTTTTTGTTTCAGCATTTTCTCAGGCTATTCTTCAGGAATCCAACACCTGAGCTAAAATCCAGGAAACTAACAACTGAGCTACAATTAATGAACCTAACAAATAGCCTATTTGTTAGTACCCTAATATGTGGAAATTAGGTCAACTTGCTTGACCTTAATTTTAGGAAATACAAGTACAAGGCCCAAGTGCTGCAATATAAATGGATGGCAATCCTTCATTCAGAACTCGGAGATTTTAGGCGTGAAGATTTTGTTGGTCCATTATACTTCACTGCTGTATTTTTGTGTGTGTCTTGTATTAGGTGTATCTTGTGAGCCAAGCTATTATCACTTAGATGATTGCATTGGACTAGGGTGTTCATTGAGTTGTAAGTGTTGTGTCACTCTAAGCTTTTAAGCGTGGGTGCTGTGTATCTTGATTAAAGCTGTTAAGCACAATCAAGAGTTGTTTGAAGTGTGACTTCACTATAAACTTTAATATAATTAAAGGTTGTAATCACTGAGGTGATTGAGGGGGAGTGAGTAGGAACTCTGATCTTAGTGTAAGATTGAAATTGCATTGGGTAGGTATTAAGTGATAGGGTTAAACAATTGGTTTAAGGTCTGAATTAATACTACTAATAGTGGATTTCCTCCCTGGCTTGGTAGCCCCCAGACGTAGGTGTGTGTGACACCGAACTGGGTAAACAATTCCTTGTGTTATTTACTGCACTTAATTTTTAAGTTCTGCATAATTCTTGTCTACACAGAATTGGATGTCATAACATCCCGTGTGACATCGAAAGTTTGTTAACTAGAATTTCAGTTCCCTAGTGGAGTTTCCTGATCAGAGCCTGATATTTGCTCCTTCCTCTTTCTTGGATAGTTTCCTCCTAGCAAGGCTGGTGTTGAAGATATTTTTTTCCTTCCCCCAACGGAGAAGTTATCTCCTTCTCCTCGGCAGAGATGTTTCTCCAGCAGATATGAGGAAGTTTGGTGATTATTGAAATTTCTGTTTGGTGGTTGTTCCCCACAGAGTTTCATATCTCCCCTTTGTAAGTTCCCCGGTAGAGTTCTGCGTTGGAACTTCAAGGAAGATGTGTTATTTCCTTCCCCAGCTGAGACTCTACCCCAATACTAGTTTGGCGTTGGAACTTCAAGGAAGATGTGTTATTTCCTTCCCCCAGTGGACTGTTTGGTTCTTTCTCCGCAGTAGAGATGCTCCTTCCATGGTTAGAAGTGAATATTTGATTGATGTGTTTCTGTTTGGTGGTTGCTCCCCACAAAATTTTGTATCCCCTGATAAGATCCCCGGTAGAGTTCTGCTATGACTGATCTTCTTCATATTTCTGCGCACTGTTGGAAGATCCCCAACTTTGGTGGTTGTGATCCTGTGACTGATCCCCAACAGCGGTCTCTGATTCTCCGGTGATCCTACTTGTTCCCCTACAGTGGCTTTTGTCCCCGACAACGACTTTATTTGGTCCTCAACAGTGATTGGTGCTTCCTAGTATTTGTTGTCCCCCCACCAGATTGGATTTTCCCCCGTGGGCCTGGCTTTTGTCTTTTGAGATGTTATAACGGATGTTTGTCTATTGATCCTTGGACCTGTTTGTGTTAGATATGTCTGTTTGTCAGCATTAATCATACGTAAACCACGCATATACATGCATAATTATAGCATTCAGATATTCATGTTGCATTCTTTGCCATATATGTTTTTTTGTTATCTCCTGCTAGTGGTGAAGTATTCTTCCCCAAGCAGATGGTTGTGTCTGATCTCTCCATATAGAGTCAGCCCCATAGGCAGAAAGTGTCTATCTTTCCTTCTATATTCCCCTTGAGTTATATCCTCATTGGGTTGAGTTTTGTTTCATTGTGTTTTTCTAGTTTGTTCCTAGATTGACCTCTTTTCTTGTTATTTCCCCTGCAGTTCCCTGTGGTTCAGGTGACCAATTGCTCAGTAAACAGTAACTGTTCATTCTCTCCCAGCAGATGTTGTGGCCTTCTACCCAGTAACTGGTAGTTATAATTCCTATTTCTGTGGTTTTCTACCCAGTAACCGGTAGTTGTAAACCCCATTTTATCCCCTTGCAGAGTTAATCCCTGATATTGTTCATCCTAACCGATGACAGGTATTCTCTTCTGTGGTTTTCTACCCAGTAACCGGTAGATGTAATCCCCTCTTTGTTGGTTATCTTTATCCAATATTCGGTATTAATATTCCTTCATTTTTTATTATATCACCCAGTAACCGGTGATATATCTCTTGGATAATTGCTCTGATAAAGTAATTTATCCCTAGCGAGTCATCTTTCATTTATCCTTGTTTGGAAATGATTGTTTCTCCCTTTCTTTTCGGTCGATTTATCCTTAATTAACCCAGTAGCCGGTTATGGATAATCTTTCATGTGAGTGTGTTATCTATGTTCTGACGGTAATAGATAATATATCTCATGCGCTCTTCAGTCGATGTCTTTTTCTTCCCCAATCGAGTAAGATTCGTATTTCCTTATGGAGTCGAATGCCCATCCTGTAATCGAGTTTGCTTCTTCAGCCCTCCTTTCAGATGATGAGTGTCTTGGAAATATTCCCCAATTCACGCATGGTTGGTCACCTATTATATGCCCAGTAATCGGTATCCTTGGTGTTCCTTCTTTCTGCTCCCTATTATGACTTTTTGTCCCATGTGGAGTCAGATTTTCCTGAGCCGAGATATACCTTTTAGGTCTTCCTCAGATGTTTTCGATGATTGATATCTCTCTCCCTTATACCGGTCTTAGATATCCTTTCTCCTTGAGCGTATTGTTTTCTCACCTAGTAACCGGTGTTTTGATAACATGTCTCTCTATGAGTTATTACCCAGTAATTGGTAATATCCGAAGTATCCCTTGTGGATAGTTTGTTGTATTGACATATTCCCCAATACATGCATCTTTGCGTTAGCACGAGTCTTTCCTTTGATTTATTTTTGGGAAATCCCTTCGTGTCTCCCAACAAGTCTTTAAGTCGTGACCTGCTCACGCATTTTTATTCCCTTTATTTCCCCCAGAGTCTCTGTCCCATTTATGAGTGTATTACTCATATGGATTTTTAGTTTCTCCTGATTTCTTTTTCTTTGTGGACACATATCCCCACAGATTGTTAATTTCTGCATATATACATTTGCATCATGAGGTCTCTTAGGGACCAAAATTCGTCTCTTTGTTATTATTTAAGCCCATTCTACCTCGTCGAGACAAAGATTTCGACCTTCATATCTCTGGCTTGAGTGACCTTAAATAGGGGCATCTGTAAGACCCTAATTTTGACCCTAAGATCCCTCATGGCATCATATCATTGCTCATTGTATTTTGCCTCAAGGATCATAGCATCTTGGCTCCTTAACCCTAGGGTTGGGACTTGTGTGAGTTTGTTTGAGACCACCAAGCATGCTTTAATTGTATATTAATGGCTTTTCTTATTTTTGTTTACTAACCAAAAGCACAAAAATATGTCACTAACATCTTTTGTTTTGAAGCTTAAGCAGTCATGAGATCCAAGGCTCCTAGGAGGCCCCTATGCTCATTGAATTGGCCAGATGAGGATGAAGGCAAGCATGACAATGGTTCCCAAATCTCTCAATCATCATATATGCCTCCCAAGTATCTCAATTTGTCAATTTGATCAAGATACACAAAAAGGGCTTGAGGATTGTTTCCTAAGGAAACCCTAATTCAATTGTGCATTGATTGTGCCTTGCTCATGAAGCAACCTCAACCCATGATCAAATACAATCAAGGGAAGTTCTTTCATTCATAATTTTATGCATATATGAGCCTATGTGAGTGTCCTCAATCATTCATTCATCAATATTTGAAGTTTGGCTTTGAGAAGTTGATCAGTCAATTCATCTGACTATTTTGAAATCCACTGAGACCTAACTTTTGATGTGTTTGTCAAATGAAGATGACCCCAAAAGAAATAATGTTCTTAAGAACTATATGAACAACTTTCATGTTCATCAAAAATCCATTTGAAACTTGTAAGGTCATCATTCATTTCAAAACATTATAGGTCATTTTGACTGAAACCCTAATTTTGGGTCAACTTCCCAAGGAGATAACTCCTTCATTGTTTATGGTTTTGAGGTGAGACCAAGTGAATTGGAACATTTGAGATGTCTACTTCAATTTTTATGTTGGACAAACTTTCATAATCCTAAAAGAAATACATGTGATAATACAAAACATTATAGGTCACTTTGGACCAAAGCCATTGAAATGTGAAAAAGTCCAACTTCAAGTGCCCATAACTTTCTCATAAAAAATCCAAATGATGCAACATTTAAGTCCAAATTGATTGACTTGAAAATATATACAACTTGGATGTTGAAGGTTTTGTTAATTGAGGCTTGCATCATTGAAACAGAAGGGCTTGAAGTTGGTCCATTTTGGCAAATTTCTCAAATACATGTTTTGTACATTGAACTTCATGGCCAGTTTTCAATATTTTCTAAACTCCAAATGGACTTTTGTTCAACATAACATTTGTTCCTTATGTCAAAACCTTTCCAACCATTACCAACATGCTTATGTTTCAATTTCTCAAATGGCATTTTCGAAGAGGTGAAGTTTTGTGATCATTTATGCATGACATGTCAAATTTCCATGCACAAGCTTATGCATTGCATTTTGCATGTCCAAACCATCTCATAATCATTTCAGCTTGCATTTGCAATGGATTTTGGGCCTCACATGCGCCTGTACAGGCCCATGCATGGGGGACCCAAGTTCATGCACACACGAGTTTGATCATGCCTTGCATCAGCTTTTGCTATAAATAGACATGCTTGCTTCACTTGAAAACTAACCTAAAGGCGCCTGAAGTTCTGCTCAACTGATTCCCCAACCCTCCATTAAAGGAATTCTGAATTTTTCTGTTCACTTTTCAAGCTCAAATTTCAACTTCGTTTGTTGATCTTTGGCTTCTAAATTCCTTAGCCTTGCTTCCTTGTTACTTCAAGATCAAGCTGCACACGAGGATTGGATTGGATCAAGCTCACACAAACTACACTTCAAAGGTTTATCTCATAATTGTTTTCCTTCGAATCTCTCTTGTTATTGTGCATTGCTTGGTTTGGTTGGCATCTCTGAAGTCCTCATGTGAGAGGCAATTGATTTGTGGTTTTAATTTTGAGAATTGGACAAGTTCAGATTGAACACCTCATATTTCAATCTCAGATTTCTTCCTCCATGGGAATCTTGAGAAGAAACTAAGGTCATAGGGGTGATGTACATCACCCCACCTTTCGAATGATGTATGCATCGCATACTATGGTTGAGGTTTGAAAACTTGCAACCGGTGGCCAAAATTGGCCTTCTCACCGGAGAAGACGGTGGTTTCCACCACCGTCCCCACGCGTCCAAACCTTGGCCATTGGATGGATGTTGCCAAATCTAATCCCAACCCTTGGTTGTTATGACTTATTTTAATTCATTGTGCCACGCTGTTGACCAAAGTGCACCATGCACGCGCGTTTTCCAGCCCCAAGATCAGCCACGTCAATTAATGAAGTGGATCTGATGCCTCAGGATTTTTGCTATTTTTAATTTCGGTTTTAATTTTCTTTTATTCCATTTTATTTTTAAAATTCATAACTTCTTTATTTGGAATCACAAAAATATGGGACCAATTGCAAAAAATTTCTCTTGAATTCTAGTTTCTAAAAATGATTTTTAATTATTTTTGTGATTCCATTTAATATTTTTTGTGAATTATTTCATTTCTGGTTGTTTTTAATTCATTTAAAATACATTTTGATATTCAAAAATGCCAAAAATATTTTCTTAACATCTTTGGATGATGATGGATCTATGAAAAATATTCTCATCAATTTCTTAACTGATTTGAGATTTATTTGAGATTTTAGTCCAATTATGTTATTTTTCTTCATTTTTAATTGTTTAAAATTAGTTTCTGTTTTCAAAAAATGTTGAAAATTTTTGTCAAGCCTTGTTTGACCATGTTAGACTTATGATGATCCAATTGGACTTATCCAAGTTGATTTGAATTGGATTTGAAGTTTGATCTTTATTTGTTCATTTTATTTCAAGTATTATTTTAATTCCAAAAAATACCAAAAATATGTTTGACCTTTCTTGACTTCTAAGTTTCATTTCACTTCTGTTTACCATTGATTGATGATGATTCCATTCATGTTTGATCAATGTGTTTTGGTTATGTCTTTTGATTTCTCATTTGGATTCATTCCATTTCCATCTTCATCGTCTTCTTTTTCTTTTGACCAGTGAGTTAATGATTGGTGGTTAGCCTTGACATATGAGAGGCTTAACCTTCTTTGATCCAAATCAAATTCATCTTGATCAAAGATCAAGTGAATTGCTTTGTGTCCAAGATAGGTTGCTTCTTGGTCAAGCAAAAAACCTAAATTCATACAAGGTCATTCTGCTATTCTTTTGGCATGGTAAGTTGTAGGATCTTGGCTTACTAGTCATGGTCTCTAACTTGTGTTTATTTGCCTATAGTTTTATTGAACGGCCTCAGATAGGTGTGACTACTACAATAGGCCACTTACGATTGCTTAACATAGCGCTAAATTGCCTTGTGGCACACTAACACTAACTATTAATCACTAAGTTTTAATTCAAGCATTTAATTCTTGCAATTTATTTTAATGCAATTTAATTTCTTGCTCATTTATTCATATTATCTTTTGCCCTTTGCTCACTTGAGCTCATGTTTCTGTTTATGCAATTTGCCTTTTGCTCACTTGAGCATATTATTGTGTATATACTATTTGCTTGTGTTTGTTTTTTTTTTTTTTTTGTGAACCCCATGCAAAAGGAGAAAGGACTTAGAATTAGGACCTTACATATGCTAAATGGAGTTTCAAGAGCAACTAGGCCTCATGCCTTTAGAATGCTAAGAAATGTTGAAGAGCAACTAGGCTTCATGCCTTTAGAATGCTTAATCTTAAAGATGAATTAAAAGGACCTCTAATTCTAAACTCACTCTTGTCCATTCTTTCTATTGCATTGTGGAACTTTTTGATTTGTGTGTTCTTGTGTGATAGGGATACCAAAACTTGAGCTATTAGAAGGACCATTGTCATAAGCATCCAAGTTAATAGTGACAAGTCCAAATTGGAGAATCCTAGGAGCTTGATTGAATATTTGCTTGATTGCTTGAGTTAATTGCTTATTACTTGCTAAGTCCAAAGGAAAGGAGTAACTTGGATCATCTTTATGATCTCAAGAAGGAATCTCCAAGTGGTTTTATTTCTCTTCCCTCATCTTTTGCATGTTTAGGACCTAGCCCTTCTCTTCTTCTCTCCACTCTAACCCAAGCCAAACTTTTTGTGCAAACATTGACATTGTTTTCAAAATTAGAAACCTAGGCACTATGCCTTTGATTTTTTTCAAACTCTTTTCATAATACTTATTTTGAATTAAACCTTAAGTCAACTTTGACTTTATTTTGTGAATACCTGTAATTTGTAAATACAACTCACTCAATTGTTTTTGTGGTTCCAATGGCCACTTTTGCCAAAGCTTTTCATAAACACTATCTATTAGGTTTGAGTTATCATAGAGGTTGATGTAAACCTCACCTGTATCCTTAGTGATTGGACTATAAGTCTTCCATACTTATTATAGGGTGGATCCCTCACTAGTATGTTAAAGCTCTCCTCACAAGGTGGATTTGTGGTTTAGGTTGAGTTTTCTCCCTTTGATAACAAAAGACCTTAAGGCTTTTGACCAATCAATTCACCAACTTATTTTGAGATTTTTACTCCGAACTACGAGGTTTTGATCCTACCTTTGTGATGGTACGTAGGCAATGGGTTTATCCATTCAAACAACAAAATTGTAAATATGTATATTCTTTTCTCATCTCCCCAATCTTGTTTGCATAAATATTTTCACAAATACCAACCTACCATACAACATTTGTAAAAAGGGCTCCCTTAGAGTACTAAGGATGTTTTGGGTGCTTAAAACCTTCCCATTGCATAACCAACCCCCTTACCCAGATCTCTGACATTTTTATTAGTTTTTGATTTGATAAAACTTCTCCGTTTTTTATTCGCTTTCTAACCTTTCCTTTGGATAAATAGAAGTGCGGTGGCGACTCGAATTGTATGATTAACTTTTGATTTAGTCAATAAATCTAAAGATAACGAATACCCCTCTACACCAACCTACAACACATATTTGCAAAAAGGGTTCCCTTAGAATACTAAGAATGTTTTGGATGCGTAAAACCTTCCCATTTCATAACCAACCCCCTTACCCAGATCTCTGACATTTTTATTAGTTTTTTTTTGAAAAACTTCTTACCTTGGCTTTTGTTCGCTTTTTAGCCTTTCCTTTGGACAAATAAAAGTGTGGTGGCGACTCGAATTGTATGTTTACTTTTGGTTTAGTGAATAAACCTAAAGGTAACGAAAACCCCGCTACAGACTCCAATACATTCAGGAAAACTATTGATTTATGGCAAAAGGACAAAGATGGGTACCGTGCAAAGATCAACAGTTTGATGGAATTCTGCAATTGGATGGCTCAAGATATGCCTTGGAGATTGAGAGAGGCAGTGGAGGTATTGGACCAATACGCCACACATCCCGCTGTGATCAGTTTTGTTATGATGTGTGAGGGAATGGTGAAGAGGTTCAAGTTTGAATTAGAAGAACTCATAACCCGAAAGACTGTTGTGTGATTTTTCCATTTTTTCTTGTATTCAGTTTATGCTTTTGCAAAAGTTTAGTATTTGAGATGTATTGGTTTGAGCGGACCTGCCTTTGTATCCCGTGCTTTGACCAATTGAATGAATGAGGATGGACCTCACTTTTATTTCCTGACTTTATGTTTCTTCGAATGCTTAATAAAACTACAACCGATATGAAAAACTCCCTGGAAATAAAAAAAACATCTTTTTCATTTGAATGCATCTACCCCATTACATATTTCATTTCAAAAAACTTACCCAACCTCTTTACCTTCTATTCAGTAACGCTGACTAATCATCACCAATACGAGACGCGAAGCAACTACATGATAACGTTGGAGCAAGTTGAGGCTAATCAAGCCACCATGAGGACATACATCACTGCTATCCAAGAAAAGATGGATCAGCTGCTAGAGACAATGCTAGCAATTGCCCAAAGAGAAAAGGTTGTGGAGGCAGAAATTGGAACAAGGAAGAACGACAACCACACTGGCACGTCGGGATTGGTCAATCAAGACGAAAGCTTCACTCACGCCAAAAAAATCCTGGTTCATATACTTATAGGAAACAAAGGAGATGGAGATCGTGTAGAGCCTTCTGATGTGTATGCTCAGTATGAGTCTGAAATGGGAGGAGATGATCCGTACGATGATTTTTATGTACCCGATCCACCAAAGCCTAAAGTTCTTCCAGATCCCGCTACAAAAAGGCTTCACGCCTTGGAAAAGAAGATCAAAGCTATAGAGGGTAATAACATCTTTGGTTCCGCAGCCATGAACATGCGATTGGTGTCAAATTTGGTCATCCCGTATAAATTTAAAATGAAATTCTGGTATGAGATATGAGATGTCGAAGGTAATGTCACAACACTAATATCTGAACAATACAAACAGGATAAAAGATAAAGAACAATAATGCAATATACACAAGCAATTGTTAACCCAGTTCGGTGCAAACTCACCTACGTTTGGTGGCTATCAAGCCAGGAAGGAAATCCACTAAACAGAATCAGTTCAAAGACTCTCAGTAAACAACTTCAAGTTACAGTCTTTTCACCTAATCTCTACCCGTGTGACTTCTACCTAAGAACTCTTAGATATGAGATCCTACTCACTCCCCCTCAATCACAACAGTGATATAAAACAAGAATTACAATGAAAAGAATACACTCTTCAAAGACACATACTTGATCTTACATAAAAGCTTCAATCAAGTAAACACACACTCATGCTTCAAAGCTTAGAGTGGACAAATTACAACTCAAAAATCAGACCAATTCAATCATCTATGGATGAATTGAATGGCTTATAATTCACACGACCACACAAGACTTAAACCCTTATTCTCTCTCAATATTTCGTTCGTTATTTCTTGTGTATAAAACCAGGTTTTCCATGTCCTTTTTATAGAAGCAATTGGCTGGGCTTGGACATCATAAAACCCTAAAAATATTTTCTATTCATATCTTCTCATGACAGTTGATTATATCTCTTTGGAAAATAAGTCAATCTAGTTGTAATTACTGATTCATAGCATGTTCAATCATCTCATCAATCGTACACAGATTTGCATTAAAAACGCAATCACATAATACATAACATTCAGACTGAATGTTATGTATACAGATGTCATGACATTGGGTCTGACATCTTAATAAAATCCTGCATAATCACATTTTAAACATCCTGCGGGTACATGTTATCTTATGTCAAGACAACACATGTGACAACTTGTGAACACTCTAGGTTTTACCAAAATTGCTGCCAACACAAGAACCAATAAACTCCCCCTTTGGCAAATTTTGGCTAAAACATAAATCAGTCCATTTGTTCACAAGAGTACAAAAAACATATCAGCAGATAAGCAGCAGCAGAAGTAATAAACCACATATTTACTAGCTATAAAAGTAACTAGTAAACATATATTAAGCACATATGTGCTTCTTCTCCCCCTAAGTCTGTTCAACACAGACATCTCCTTCAACAACACCTGTAACATCCATCACTCCATCTGACATCTCCTTCAACATCACCTGTACAACACAGAACATTATTCTGTTCAACATCAGCTGTCATCTGTTTATAGCCTAGCTACTTCATAGCACATATTAACTGCAGCTCTCGTCTACATATTAACTTCAGCTCTCCACACCACATATTAACTTCTCCCCCTTTTTAGTCAAAATAGACCAAAGAGACCAATGAATCAAAATAAATGTCTATTAGTCCAACAGAGAATGTCACATAGAATGTTATAACTTATAAAATGTTAAAACAAATTGTCAGGTGTTACAGAACCATAATTATACACAGCTATATCAGCTGAGATAAAAGAAATCCATAGAAATCACAAAGAACCCAAAAATTACATCATGGCATCAAAACAAGACTTCCAAAAAAAACATCAAACATCAAGCATCAAACAACACATCATCATAACAGGGGGTTCATCTTCACCACAACTCAGTCAGAGGAGGTAGCATCTTCATCACCTTCAGATCCAGAACTGCCACTAGATTTATCTTGAGATTCAGACCTCTCACTTGAGGTGTGGGCATCTGTTTCCTTGGCTTCACCAACATTATCCATATCTCTTTGCTCCAATCTACTAATTAGAACTTCCAGAGCTTCTTTCCTGGCTTTAGCCACCCTAATCCCAGTCTCCAATTCCTTATAGGTCTCTTTCAGTTCAGTAATCAGGCCACCTTGAGAGGTTGGCTTCTTCATAGCAAATGTCATGACAATGTCATTGACATGACTGCCTTCAAATAACTTGTAATGAACTTACAATGGAGGTTTTCTTCTACTAGGGATATCACTTGTGCTAAAAATACCACGTTACTGGCTTAGGATTATCCCACAAATTATTGAGGGAAAAGCAATGGGCAGCTTCACTGCATTTGTGGAAGCATGTTTGACAATTTGTTCAAACATGAACCTTCCATAATCAAAATTAAGCTTGGTTCCAATAGCAAATATGATCCTTCCAAGAGTATTAGAGATTGTAGAGATGTGGTTTGTTGGTACCCAGTTTGCTGACCCTATCTTATGCAAGATAGCATATTTCACAATTAATTTACCAGCAGAGAGATGCTTTTTTCTTGGCCACTCCTTGACCTGACCAGCAGTTATTGTCCTACAGACCTCATTGTCTATGGCCTCTAATTCAACAGCACCTTTTGTTCCTCTTCCTAGGAACTTATTGATCATAGTAGGGGAAAACTTCACACACTTTCCTCTAACAAACACCTTACAAAACTCTTTGTTATTCTTGTCAGCAATATCCTCGGGGATGTTCACCACAAACTCTTTAACAAGACCTTCAAAACATTGAGGTAACCCACTAACTGTTTTCATTAAACCGGCAGATTTGATCAAATCCATAACCTCCTTAACTTCCACAGCATCCTTCCCTAGTTCTCTTTCCACATTTACTCTCCTCTGTATTACAAATTTCCACTTGGCGGCACCATCTTCCAGATGGAAGGAAATGTTATCCAAATGCACAACAACAACCTTAGCAGGAGATTTTCTAATAGTAGACCTTTTGATAGGAGAGATGTCTGGGACATCATCTTCAACATCATTCTCTGAATCAGAACTTTCTCTTACCTTTCTCTTCTTTACCTCCACTTTACTCCATGACTTTGAAGGACCTACAGCAATAGCCTTCTTACTAGTTTTGGTTGTCATCATATCAGCCACAGGCCTGCCCTTCCTGGTCTTCATTCTCTTAGCAACCCTTGGCTCCAAGTGATGTAGTAAGTTGTCATCTTCATCATCTGAGCTTTCTTCTTCCAAATCAATCACCTTCTTACCAGATTCATGCTTCTGAGAAGCATCTACAGATTTCTTACTAGGTAAGGTTTTCCCTAAAGAACACAGTCCCTCAGCAGCTATGTCTTTCTCAGACCTAGATGATTCATCATCTTTCTTATTGTTAGGTTCCTCCTCAGGTGAGGGGTCCCTTCTAGATAGAGGAGTTGAAACTCTCTTGACTGAGTGTCCTTCATTTAGGATCCTCGTGACCAAATTTCTAATGACACGATCAGTATGATGCATGTCATCTTTAGAGGTAGGGTTATCAGAGTTGTTACCTTGAGTATGCCCTGCAGTGGAGGATGGACCAGGGGCGTCGCCTGGGATGACTGATAGGGGAATAACTTTAAAAATGTCCTCATGAAGAAAATCCATGGATGGTGTTCTTGCTTTGTGCGCAGGTTTTGAACTAGAAGATGAAGGATGTTGTGACATCTTGTTGAGCTTGTGAAAGAGTTTTCGTTTCCCTAGTAGAGATGGTCGATAAAGTTTGAGGAAGATGGAACTGGTTGAGCTGAGGTTGCGTGTGAGAATGCTATAGATGGTAGTTCCAATACTAGGTAATGATTTACCATAAATGGGGCACTTTCTTTTAAGTGGGCAGACAATATTTTTATTACCTTTTCCACTCCAAATTAATTGCTATAAATTCTCATGGATAAAAATGACTAATTTCCCTCTTAAAAATTCAAATTGATTAGCATCCAAAGCCTTTGTAAATATGTCAGCTAATTGCATTTCAGTAGGAACATGCTCTAGGGCTATGATTTTCTCTTCCACTAGTTCTCTAATAAAGTGATGATGAATATTAATGTGCTTTGTCCTGCTGTGCTGAATAGGATTCTTAGAAATATTTATAGCACTCAGGTTGTCACAGTACAATGTCATGACATCTTGTGTGACATTGTATTCAGTCAACATTTGTTTCATCCAAACCAGTTGAGAACAACTACTCCCAGCTGCTATGTACTCAGCTTTTGCAGTGGATAGGGACACATAATTTTGTTTCTTGCTAAACCATGATATTAAGTTGTTCCCCAAGAAGAATCATCCTTCTGATGTGCTTTTCCTATCATCAGCACTTCCAGCCCAGTCAGCATCACAGTATCCAGTCAGCATAGATCCAGATCCATGAATATATAACATCCCATAGTCACTGGTGCCATTGACATATTTCAGTATCGTCTTCACTTGGTTTATGTGACTGACTTTTGGTTCAGCTTGATATCTAGCACAAACACCTACAGCAAATGCAATGTTAGGTCTGCTTGCTGTGAGATATAGCAGCCTTCTTATCATGCTTCAGTATAGACTTTGATCTACACTAACACCATTTTCATCTTTGGAGACTTTCAGATGTGTAGGAGCAGGTGTCCTTTTATGACTTGCATTCTCCATGCCAAACTTCCTAACAATGTTTTTGGCATATTTGCTTTGAGATAGAAAGATAGAATCTTCCATCTGCTTGACTTGTAGCCCTAGGAAATAGGCCAGCTCTCCAACAAGGCTCATCTCAAATTCAGACTGCATTTGTTTAACAAAATGTTCGACCATCTGATCTGGAATCCCACCAAACATAATATCATCCACATATATTTGAGCCACCATGAGTTTTCCTCCTTCATTCTTAACAAATAGGGTCTTGTCAATACCTCCCTTCTTGTATCCATTATTAATGAGGAACACTGTGAGTCTATCATACCAAGCTCTAGGAGCTTGTTTCAAACCATAGAGGGCTTTCCTCAACTTATACACATGCTTTGGAAGATTTGGATCTGTGAATCCTTTAGGTTGTTCAACACATACTTCCTCATTTAAGTAGCCATTTAAGAAGGCACTTTTTACATCCATTTGGAACAGTTTGAACTTCAGAATACATGCAACTCCAACCAATAGTCTAATGGACTCAAGGCGAGCTATAGGGGCAAATGTTTCATCAAAGTCAACTCCTTCAACTCGAGTATATCCTTGTGCTACTAATCTTGCTTTATTTTTAGTAACCACCATTTGTTCATCAGATTTATTCTTATACACCCATTTTGTTCCTATGACATTTATTCCTTCAGGTCTTGGAACCAGTTCCCATACTTCATTCCTCTTGAATTGGCCTAACTCCTTCTGCATGGAATTGATCCAGAACTCATCATTCAAGGCTTCTTTGACATTCATAGGCTCAATCTTGGACACAAAACATCCATGTGAGATCACTTCCCTTGATCTAGTTGTGACCCCTTTATTTGGGTCTCCTATAATGAGATCTTTGGGATGATCCTTCTGAACTCTGATGGAGGGTCCCTTGTTGATTTTGTCAGCTTGAGGTTCAGCTTGAGGAGGTTCACTCTCATTATTTTTGTCTGGGAAATCAGCTGGGGCATCATTTAGATATGTCTCAACATCGTCTGTGACATCAGCCTGTTAATCATCAACCACAACATTGATAGATTCCATCATTACTTTTGTTCTGGAATTAAAGACTCTATATGCTCTGCTGTTTGTTGAGTAGCCTAGAAATATTCCTTCATCACTTTTGGGATCCATCTTCCTTCTTTGTTCACGATCAGTCAAGATATAACATTTACTACCAAACACATGGAAGTATTTGACTGTAGGTCTTCTCCCTTTCCAGACTTCATATAAGGTAGTAGGAGTCCCTTTCTTCAAGGTTACTCTGTTGTGAACATAGCAGGCTGTGTTCATAGCTTCAGCCCAGAAGTGGTAGGGCAATTTCTTGGCATGAATCATAGCTCTGGATGACTCTTGGAGAGTTCTATTTTTCCTTTCTACCACACCATTTTGCTGGGGAGTAATGGGAGATGAGAACTCATGACTAATTCCTTCTGATGCACAGAATCCAGCAAATTTGTTGTTCTCAAATTCCTTCCCATGATCACTTCTGATTTTGATAACTTGACTTTCTTTTTCTTTTTGAAGTCTTAGACAAAGATCCTTGAAGACTTCAAATACATCAGATTTTTCTCTTATAAAATTGACCCAGGTGTATCTGGAGAAGTCATCCACCACTACATAAGCATACTTCTTCCCACCAAGACTTTCCACCTGCATGGGTCCCATTAAATCCATATGGAGAAGTTCCAACACTCTGGAATTGGTGTCATGTCTGAGCTTCTGATGTGACATCTTTGTCTGTTTTCCAATCTGACATTCCCCAAAAAATCTTCCTTCATCAATCTTCAAGTTGGGAATTCCTCTAACAGCTTCAACATATATAATCCTCTTCATCCCTTTAAGATGTAGATGGCCCAATCTTTGATGCCATATCTTCACTTCTTCTTCTTTGACTAGAGTACACATTGATGAATAACCAGTTTCTTGAGAACTCCACATATAGCAGTTGTCCTTAGACCTAACTCCTTTCATGATTACTTCATTTTCTTTATTGGTAATCAGACATTCAGTTTTTGTGAAGTTTACAGTTAGACCTTGGTCACATAGTTGACTGATGCTTATTAGGTTTGCAATTAGTCCCTTGACAAGTAGGACATTGTCAAGATTAGGGACTCCAGGGCAGTTAAGCTTACCAATCCCCTTGATTTCACCCTTTGCTCCATCACCAAAGGTTACGTAGCTGGTGGCATGAGGATGAAGGCCAGTTAGCAGGTTTTTGTTTCCAGTCATGTGTCTGGAGCACCCACTGTCAAAATACCAATCTTCTTTGGCTGAAACTCTAAAGGAAGTGTGAGGTATCAGGTTTGTAACATCAGTCCTAAGAACCCATTTTTTCTGTTGACAGGTATGTGATGTTTGGGTATAGGTTGATGATGAGAATGACTAGGATAGCCATACAACTTATAGCAGAATGGTTTTATGTGGCCAAATTTTCCACAGTAATGACATCTTCATCTTTGATGTTTCCCTTTCTGCTGTCTTCCTTCATGATGTTATTGTCGTAACCCAAAAAAATACAGTGGTGCGAAAAAAACAACCGGCGAGAAAGAGATGACAGAAGAGTCGCCACCGTGCGTTATTTATCCCAAAGGAGGGAAAGGAAACGCTCGAAGTAAACCGGAGAAAGGAAAGGAAAAGACAAGGTCTTGCAACCAAATCTTGGGTTCGGGAGTCGATTATGCGAAGGGAAGGTATTAGCACCCCTACGCATCCGTAGTACTCTACGGGATCCACTCTTGTTGTTTCTTGTCTAAAGGGTGTGTGTTTATCTAATGTACTATTTACTAAAAAGAAAAGGGTCAAAGAAAATGACTCGCACGGATGTCGCATCCACTGCATACGTATTTCATCTGAATATGAGAATCAGAGTCTTCGTAACTCGGTTACCTATGGGTTAAGGATAATTGTGCTCGCTAAGACGTCGCGTCTTATGCCTACGTATCTCATCGGGAATGAGAATCAGAGCAAAATGTAGTTCAGCTAACTACGGGAGTAGGGGTCTCGATTGCAACTAGGGCAAGAGAAAGGGAATGTCCCGATCGCAACGAGGGCGAGAGAAAGGATCGCAACGAGGGCGAAAGCAAACAAGGATTAGTTGTTAGTCGTTAGTCAAACTCGGCAAGACATCGCATCTTGTGCCTACGTATCTCATCTGAACATGAGAATCAGAGTTGCCGTAGTTCGGCTCACGCACGCCAAAACACACGCACAAAAAGGCAAACATGGAACCCGAACGCCAATCGCTGGACTTACATCAGCTTCCGAACCAAACATACTCACACTGGAAACCAGATGCCACTTGATGGACTTATACCGGACTCCAAGCACACAACAAGAGGATACAGAATGCCAATGGCTGGGCTTACATCCGTCTCCTACACACGCAAGAACAAACAAGCAACAAGTTACTAAGGAGTCGGGAACTCGAGCCTAGCAACTGTCAAGCAAACACACACAAAAAGAAAAAAGGGTGAAAAACAAAAAGGGTGCCCGGAGAGATCTCGTGCGACCTCCTGCCTACGTACCTCATCTGGTATGAGGATCAGGGCAACGTAGTTCCCCTACATAGGGGTTGCCATCTGAACATGGACTTGCAAAGGAGGACACCAGTTGTGTCAAAGGAGAGTGAGCGATGTGTTCACGTCCTAGCAGTAGGTGTCGCAGCTCGCTGAATCGAGTCTTAGGCAATTACCTCTTTGCAATAGAACGGACTACATGCCACAAGATCGGAGACACTCGGAAAGGTCTAGAAGTGGGGAAGCTCTGCCCTAGAGTTGTCATGCAATATGTACTTAGGTGTTTAGGATTTACAAATGGGAATATCTACCTAATGTTATCATACAAAAGGATATGGGAATCCTACCTATGTTGTCATACAAAAGGATATGGGAATCCTACCTATGTTATCATACAAAGGGTTCTATCTAATGGGTGCTACCTAATCGGAACAGGAATCGACGAGTGGAGCAAGGAGAAGTGTTAGGGATAAGGGTAGATGGCGATGCATGAAGCAATCGACTTACAAGGTTGATGGCGATGCATAAAGCAATCGACTTACAGAAGGGTGGATGAATACGTGCTGGTTCTGTTAGGTTTTGAAAAATGATTACTCGACGTTGGATCGAGGTTTTGATCTTGTTTTGAAATGGTTATCGAATGTTCATTTTAATTCTTGTATTAACAGATGAATAAAGAATGAAGGAATAAATATTATACATTTCATGGGAGAGGGATACATTTGTTATGAATGGGGATTCAAAGTATTGGAATAATTAAATCAGGTCCAAACAATAAATAATGCAATGTATGAGTGTAAGTGCAAAGGAACCGGCTCATTGTAAGAAAGCCCAAGAGTAAGCTATGTGAGGTTGATGGCGATGCTTAAAAAGCAATCGACTTACAAGGGTGTGGAAAAATGGGCTCGACATTGAATCGAGAAAATATGATTTTTATGATTTTAAAAATGGTTTTGGATGAATGATGAAATTAAAAGAAAATAAATTTGCATTATTAACAAATGAAACTATGAGTATAATAAAGGCATAAACATAAAAAGAAATGAAAATGCTAAAAGAAAATAGCTAAAAGAAAATAAAATAGCTAAAAGAAAATAAAATAGCTAAAAGAAATGCTACACATGAGTATTGAACCCTCTCCACTTAAGATTATGAAACTACCTTCTTTCCACTAGGCCATTTACCAGTAGTTATTATCTTAATGTTATTTTAGATATGTAAACCAAGATATATTAGACATTAGAATAAAAACTAAGATAAAAATAAAAGTCTGTTGGACTACCAAAAAAGAAAATGAAAAATCAAACCCAGCCGCCTGGCTGTTGGGTTATCAATGGGGAATAAGTTGGAAATAGAAAAAACAATTATTACCTAATATCCTAGGAATTCTAAGCCAAACCTTTAATGTTTTTTAAAAAACCTATTCTGTTTGAAATGAAATAAAAAAAGAAAAATTGGAACAGTAGCAGACTCGTTCTCTCCCTCACTCTCTCCTCAATCTCACAAACTCTCTCAAGCTCAAAGAAATCTCTCCCTCATCGCTCTCTCAATCACGTTCCCAATCTCACAATGCTCTCTCAATCTCTCCATCATTCGCTCGTCCTCAACCTTTCTCAATCACTCCGTCCTCAATCGCTCTCGCGTACCACACAATCTCTCTCACTCTAAAATGCAAGGATCCATGGTTTTAAGGAGAAACAAAAAATAAAGAGGCTCACCTTCGGCGAAAACGACGGAGACGATGAAGTTTAAAACTCACTCCTCCGCTTCTTCAATCCAGGTTTGATTTTGGGATTTAGAGTTTTTTGAGATTCTTTTCCGCCTCAATTTTTCGTTTTCGAATCGTAGTCCCCTCTTACTGATTCACCCTTTTTATTTATGCCTCCTGATTTAGGGTTTCAAAGGTGCATTTGGTGTTTCACTGGAGCATCCTGCAAAATACCTTTTTGATTGTTCAGACTCGGATGGGCTTGTTTAATGCTAAAACCGGAAACGGTATTCTGAACCCACTCTTTCTTCTTCATTTTTGTCTCTATGCCAAATTGGGATATTCTTGAATTACTGCCTTTACTAATTACCTTATTCGTTTTACTGCAGTGACTTTTTTGTGAAAACTCAAGAGCAGTTTCGGTTGAGGTTCAATGGCTTTGGAGGTTTGGCTTGGCTTCAATTTGCTTCTGCAACAGGGTTTCAAAACAGGTTCAACAACATGATTTCCACTGATGATGGATTGCATTTGCCAATTTATTTCATGTTTCTTTGGACTGAACAACTTGACTGCTTTCAGTAAGAACCTCACTGTAGCTGTTATGCCTTTGCTTGATGATGAACATGGATGCTGCAGGATGCAAGACTGATGTGGTTTTGCAGTCAGGTGGAATTGGGTTGGTAACATGTTGCAGGTTGTACTTTTAATATGCTCATTATAGCAATTGCAATTTGGATTGATGATTGGCTTGTTGTTCAACTGGATCATGGAAAGGTAACAAGAAAACTTATATACAACCTGTCTAAATCAAACTTTATTAAAGTCCCTCTACATATTTTGCTTGTGATGTCAATTGCTGTTAACGTTTAGGTCAAGTAGCAGATGGTCAAAGCATAACAGGGACTTGTAAACTACAAATGGTTGGCCTATTTATGTTGAGCCACAACCCTGCTTCCAATTGCCCCATTGGTTTGTAGTTCATATCTCTGTTGCAGCTTGGAATGGTTTTTCTTTTTCTTGGTCTTATGTAGCATATGCATTTTTCTGACCTTGCATTACATTGTCTTGCTAGGTTCACAAAGTATTATAATTGACTGCAGTAAGTGAATGGTCTTATTGGTCCTGCAGTACATTACATCTCTGGCATGGTCTGCTTCATGAAGTAGCAGGATATGGTCTTGATTTGGCACAGTTGGCCTGTGATGCTGAATCCTGGTAGTGAGCAGCAAGTATATTGTAGCAGACCTTGCAAAGCGCAGGTTGCAGCAGATGGATGTACACACCATGGTAAGTTTTTGAATGCCAGTTGATGTACCATGCTTTGTTTGTCACTTATATATCGTGTGGTGTTGGATTTGTAGACCAATTAATGGTATGCTGCTCAAGGCTCCAACTTGGCCAATGTTTCTACACTAATTTCTGCAACATGTATGATATTTGTGAGTTGTTAGATTCGATCTTGGCTTTGTGTTGTTCTTACCTTAGTTTTACTTCATGTTATGCATAACTGAATTTGTCATATATGTTGCATGACAGGAGTTTGTATTCAATAGCTTGCATCAATGTGGTTCATGGTTTGGTAGGGGTTTCCCTTGGTTCTGAATCCTCTTGCTTGCAGGTTTATAACAAGGCATGAGGTACATGGTTGTAGCTAGTCATTGCATGCTGTAGGATTGTTGAGTGGGCTGCTGCATTGACAGAGCAAGAACTGCTGCACAATAAGTTACCATGTAGTGCATTCATGCTCCCAATTGTAGCTTGTCGTGTTGCATTGCTTCTTGCAAGTTGTCTTGGTCTTGGCATTGGTTAGAAGGTGAGTATAATTGGTATTTCAATTCAAGCTTCAGGTTTTCATGCAACCAGTGGTTTCAAGCTATTATCCTGCTGTGTCCTTGCATGGTGATGCAATTGTGTGCTTTTGGAGATAAGTTCTGGCTTCCTGATGTTTGCCTTGTGACTGGATGTGTTGCAACAGGACATTTAGTCTGGTTTAGAGAGACATTAGTGCCTTGGTCATTTGGTGAAGGTTGGCCCTTTAGAAAACCCTTGAGCAATGTTATCTTAATCGAATGGATCCTTGCACAACAACCTGTTGATTTATGGTGCACTGGTTTTGCAGGCGGCAGCTACCACTTGGAGGCATAACCGTGGCTTTGCAGGAATTCATTGACAGAATGTTGTAGCAGTAGGGCAGGCAAATCCTATATTTCCATTGACTTGATCTTGCACTTTCATGGTTTGATGTACTGTTTTAGGTTAAAGCCAAGAGTGATAAGTAATGAACAAATGTTGGGCTGTTAGAGGACCCCTTGGAAATGGATTAGGGGCAGACCAAGGCAAACGGTCATTTGTTCCAAAATGCCAAAATGACAAGGTGTGCAAAGTCACTTACTTGTAATGGAAGTAATCAAGAAAAGGGCATCACCAAGTGAAGCTTGGACGGAGAATCAAGGCAGATTGGGTTAGGTTAGGTTCTTGATGGTCAACAATGGGGAGGTTGACTTTGGTCAAAGTTGACCAAAAAGACAACTGTTGACCAAAGTCAACAATAGGTCAAAACTTCATTTTTTGGTATTTTCTTTGTAAATGGACAATGTATTGATGATCATGGTGAAATTTAGGGTTTAATGGATTTGGGTTGACTTTGGTCAAAGTTGACCAAAAAGTCAACTGTTGACCAAAGTCAACAATTGGTCAAAAGTGTCAATTTTTGTATTTTTCTTGTATGGAATCATATGTACTGGTTTAAACATGGATGAAATAGATTGAAATGGATTAACAAATGGTTTGAAGTTGGTTTCCAAATTGTTTTGTCTTATGACTTGAATGTTTGACTTTTGAAAAATAACTTGACTGATAATGTACATGAACAAGGCCATGAAATGAGACCATAAGGTTAGGGTTTTGACATAGTATCCATGAACCAATAACATGACTAGCAAGTGGCTTGAAACACAAGAAGCTTGGTTGTTTGGATGACCAAGACCATATGAGTATTAACAATCACATGAACCACACCATGACTTTGGACCAAGACCAATCCTCATATAAAACCAAAGTAAGGTTAGGCCAAGCATGCTAAACAAAAATAAAAACATAAAAAATTCAGGACCAAAATCGGGGTATGACAGTTGCCCCTATTTAAGCGTCTTCAACTAGAGAATATGAAGCAGGACGTTCTTCATATGATCATAGTGGGAGATGGTTAAATAATAAGAAGACCCAGATTTTGATCCCGAATCCCTATGAAATGATTAACCATGCCTGTCAGAATCGGCAAAGAAGCAATCTCAAAAGAAGAATCCGTCTGGTACGATGAAAATCGGCCCGAGTACCGAAACAGAAAGTTGACCTGGATACCAAAATAAATGGTAACACAGGAATACCCATGGCCTGAACGCCGCACATTAGTCTGAACACTAAGCATCGGAAAATGAGAATATCCATGTTGGTCTGATCACTGGAAATCTGGTCTGAACACCAACTCGATCTGAAAATCGGAAACTGGCCTGAATGCCACTTCGGTCTGGATACCGGAAACTGGCCTGAATGCCACAAGTTGCATCGACCTTAATGTCGGAAACTTCTTCGATTTGAATATCGGAAAAACTGGCCTGAATGCCACTTCGGTCTGGATACCGGGAACTGGCCTGAATGCCACAAGTTGCATCGACCTGAATGTCGGAAACTTCTTCGATTTGAAAATCGGAAACTGGCCTGAATGCCACTTCGGTCTGGATACCAAAAAACTGGCCTGAATGCCACTTCGGTCTGGATACCGGAAACTGGCCTGAATGCCACTTCGGTCTGGATACCGGAAAAATTGGCCTGAATGCCACTTCGGTCTGGATACCGAAAAAGCTGGCCTGAATGCCACTTCGGTCTGAATACCGGAAAATTGGCCTGAATGCCACTTCGGTCTGAATACCGGAAAATTGGCCTGAATGCCACTTCGGTCTGAATACCGGAAACTTCATGCCTGTCAGCATCGGCAAAAATAGGGAACAATAATAATTGAGGCGGCACGTGGGCCAACGACCCATGCTGGGGATAATAAATTATGAACAACCTTCAGTTTGAGCACTGTAAACAAACTTCTGGCTTGTCACTAGGGATACCGAGAATGTTTTATGCTTACATGCGTATGTTTGAATTTTGCGATGGCGTAATGCTCCATGAAAATGGAAATGCTACGCGATTTGGGAGGATGCAATGCAATGTGATTCTACATGCAGGGATGCGAAATGCTGGGGAGAATGCCAAGCCGAAGCAAGGAATCCTGTTGGGGAATGATCACGATCTTCTGGACCCTGGCACTACTGTTGGAGATGCACAGCATAATGAACTATGTGGGGAAATGACCGGCCGCGCGGTGTTCTGGCAATGACGAGATACCGAGACTCTGACTAGGGAGAGAACGGCGCTGCAAAACTGTTGTTGGGGGAAGCGATAATGGTTCTAGCAACCATAATCTACGAGAGATGACTCAGCAGGGGGGAGCAAACACCGATACGGTACCGAGGTTATGCTTCCAGGAAAGAGATCATCGATTTGGGATTGAAATCCTCGATCTGGCATCGAACTTCAAGGAGCAGCTGCTTCTGCTGGGAAGATACAGTCTGGTACTGTCAACTCCGCTGGGGAGTGTATACAATCTGGCATTGTCAACTCTACTAGGGATATACAGTCTGGCACTGTTAACTCCGCTGGGGATATACAGTCTGGCACTGTTAACTCCGCTGGGGATATACAGTCTGGCCCTGTTAACTCGACTAGGGAGTGTATAGTCTGAAACAGCCGCTTGGGGAGTACAGTAGTGAGAACCTGCTGGGGATTGAAGAATCCAACACTCTGATCTGCTCTGCAGGGATAAGACACCGGATTCGTCTGTTGGTGACTTCACTGGGGAAGATATTCACGGTCATCTGCAGGGGATTTTAAGGAAATGCACCGAGGGTATCTGTTCTGAATAGACGATCCAAAGCACTTAAAATTTACAGCAATTTTAAATGTTTATTAAGCATGTACCTGTAAAGCCCTTATGTGTCATGATGCAATGTTTATCAAAAATTCGGACGTCATTTTTGCAAACAAAACAGTAAAATGAAAATGAAAATAGAGATATACTGAATAACATGATTTTATTGATTGAATGGCCTCTGAATAGGCATTTACATCAGGAAGCAATCCCTGGAAAGAGGTAATCGCACAAAAGATAAAAACAGAAATTAATCTAATGGCAATGTGAAATGGATTTCTATTGGGTTCCAATTCTGTTATGACTTGCCCGTCTTTAAGATCCTCCAGATAATCAGCCTTCTGAAAAGGTGATTGGACTGTTTCCTACCTTTCGAAAATTTCCAGTCATCGACATGAGATGAGATTCAGAACTAACTCAGAACGCAGGCATTCGCTTAATCCCTAACTTTTGCCTGGATCGCCCTTTTCGGGTTTTCAATCCACCGGGATACCCATTTTTGCCTAAGTTGCCTTTTCAGGTTTTCAACTTACCGGGTGTACGATCTTTTCCTTTTTAAATCCCTAATTTTTTGCCCAAACCTTTTCATTTTCTTGGTTCGTCGGGATGCCCATTTTTGCCTGGACTGTTCTTTTTACCGTCCAGCGGGTCTATTTTATGCGAAGTATTTTTTAACTGCGTCTGAGTTTACCGGGGAAGTGAAGTCTTCACCATCCATCGTTGCGAGCATTAAGGCTCCACCATCGAAAACCTTAGTGACAATATATGGTCCCTCATAGTTAGGAGTCCACTTGCCCCTGTGATCTGTCTGAGGAGGAAGGATCCTTTTCAACACCAAATCTCCGACTTGGAAACATCGAGGGCGCACTTTCTGGTCAAAGGCTCTCTTCATCCGGCTCTGATACAACTGCCCATGACAAATGGCTGCCATTCGCTTCTCTTCGATAAGACTCAACTGATTGAACCTTGTCCGGATCCATTCAGCTTCATCTAGCTTGACATCCAACAGGACTCTTAGAGAAGGAATCTCCACTTCAACTGGTAGGACTGCTTCCATACCATACACAAGGGAGTAAGGGGTCGCCCCGGTCGATGTACGTACTGAAGTGCGGTACCCATGCAAGGCGAAGGGTAGCATCTCATGCCAATCTCTGTACGTAACGACCATCTTCTGCACAATCTTCTTTATGTTCTTATTTTCTGCCTCAACAGCACCGTTCATCTTAGGACGATAGGGGGAAGAATTATGATGCTGAATGTTGAAGTTCTGGCACAACTCCTTCATCATTTTGTTATTGAGATTGGAACCATTATCAGTAATGATTCTCTCGGGAATCCCATGGCGACAAATGATTTCCTTCTTAATGAAACGGGCAACCACATGTCTGGTGACATTCGCGAATGACGCTGCTTCGACCCACTTGGTGAAATAGTCGATGGCAACAAGGATGAAGCGATGCCCATTGGAAGCAGTCGGCTCAATCTTTCCAATCATGTCAATGCCCCACATAGCAAACGGCCACGGCGAAGACATCACATTCAGAGGATTCGGCGGTACATGCACCTTATCAGCATAAATCTGGCATTTATGACACTTCCGAGCATATTTGTAACAATCAGATTCCATGGTCATCCAGTAATAACCCGCCCTTAACAATTTCTTAGCCATTGCATGTCCGCCGGCATGAGTACCGAAGGAACCTTCATGAACTTCTTGCATTAACATGTCTGCTTCGTGTTTGTCCACGCATCTGAGCAAAACCATGTCGAAGTTCCTCTTATACAGCACATCGTCTTTGTTCAAGAAGAAACTGCCTGCCAATCTTCTCAAAGTTTTTCTGTCATTGTTGGATGCCCCTGCAGGGTACTCTTGATTCTTCAGAAAGCACTTGATGTCGTGATACCAGGGCTTGTCATCGACTACCAGTTCAGCAGCAAACACATACGCGGCCCTATCAAGGCGCATAACATCGATCCTAGGAGCATGGTTCCACCGAACCACCTTGATCATGGAGGATAGAGTAGCAAGAGCATCAGCCATCTGGTTCTCATCACGAGGTACATGATACAGCTTTACTGTTGTGAAGAAAGTCAACAGTCTTCTCGTGTAATCTCTGTAGGGGACCAGAGTAGGCTGGAGAGTGTTCCAATCACCATTTACTTGATTGATCACTAGAGTTGAATCTCCGAAGATGTCCAGAGTCTTGATTCTCAAATCAATGGCTTGCTCAATACCCAAGATACAAGCCTCGTACTCAGCTTCATTATTGGTGCACTCGAAAGTCAGACGAGCGGTGAAAGGCATGTGGGCACCTTTCGGAGTAGTAATGACAGCGCCAATTCCACTTCCTTTGGCATTGACGGCCCCATCAAACAACAAAGTCCACTTTTCGTCTGGATCAGATCCCTCCCCAACAACTGGCTCTTCGCAGTCTTTCATCTTGAGGAACATGATGTCTTCATCTGGAAAATCAAACTTCATCGGCTCATAGTCTTCAATCGGTTGTTGAGCAAGATAGTCTGACAGAATACTCCCCTTGATGGCTTTCTGGGATGTATACTGGATATCATACTCTGTCAGTACCATTTGCCAACGAGCAACCCTTCCGGTGAGAGTTGGCTTCTCGAATATATACTTGACTGGATCCACCTTGGAGATCAGTAAGGTTGTGTGAGTTAGCATGTATTGTCTCAATCACTTAGCAGCCCATGCAAGTGCACAACATGTCTTCTCAAGCATTGAGTATCTCGACTCGCAATCTGTGAACTTCTTACTCAAGTAGTAGATGGCATGTTCTTTCCTACCTGTCTCGTCGTGTTGACCGAGAACACAACCCATAGAATTGTCAAGTACTGTCAAGTACATAATCAGCGGTCTCCCTGAGACTGGAGGCATAAGGATAGGAGGATTCTGCAAATACTCTTTTATCTTCTCGAAAGCCCTTTGACAATCATCGTTCCACCTGATAGCCTGATCTTTCCTCAGCAACTTGAAAATTGGCTCACACGTGGTTGAATGACCCTTTCCTCTTGCTTTAACAGCCTGGCAAGTTCTTCAGGGAGTTCACAGTCTCCATCACCCTCTTCTTCAGCTTGGAAGATCGGATTTTCGAAGTCGAAGCGAGCCATAGCAGAACTGTTATCAATAGGATCCGGTGATGTGCATCTGCATGAGTGATGGTATGTGCTTATGTGTGTGAACAGTGAGTGAAAACTAAACAAAACATTGCCAAATATTTTTATTCTTTTGAAATTTTGAAAACTGTAAAAATAGAGAAACAGTGAACAAGATTTTGAATGCAAAAGACGTCCTTCATTTATGATAAACAATGCAGGTATTCACATAGATGAGCCCTACGATGAGTCATTGCGCCCTGGGCGGAACGCAAGACTTGGACATGCATGAATATACAAAGAAAAATTACTCCTCTAGAAGAGTGACTTGGACAATTTCCTCGGAATACCAATTGTTGATGACTTCACCAGGGATCCTCGGACGCACCCAGTTGTCGATGTCGCAATCACTATCCCCATCTTCTTCGTTGACCGCAGAGACCTCACTGGGAATCACAAAATTAACAGGAATAACATCTGCGAATTCATCAGTAGCATCTTCAAACCCTTCTTCCTCAACCCCTTCCACAAACTCTTGGACAGACAAATCTTCAACCTGGAGGATACCTTTGTCGAGCAAGGCCTGGATACCCTGTTGTAGCTTCAAACAACCTCCACTCTGAGTGGCACAATCCAAATAACCCTTCCCACAACCGGGGAAAACATCGGCCTTCAGCAAGCATCCTTTGATATCCAACAATGGAGTCTTCAACTTCAACACATCCTTAATGGACTTGGCTTTTCCCTCTATCATATTAACATTCGCACCACCATGTTGGGGCATGGGATTGTTAACGACATTCGGAGCCGGTGCAAGGTCGATGGCCTTTGAATCTGTGAGGTCTTGAACTACGTGCTTAAAAGCTTTGCAGTTCTCAATATTGTGGCCAGGTGCCCCGGAGTGGAAACTACACCTAGCATTGGCATCGTAACCCACCGGAAGTCTACCAACAGGAGGAGCCAGAGTGCGTAACTGCACAAGTTGTAGCTGTTGAAGACTAGCAAGCAGTTGAGCGCACGACATTGGAAGAGTGTCGAAACGCCGGTCCATCATCCTCTGCCTATGTTGATAGGCTGGTCTGTTACCTGGTTGTTGTTGTTGTTGATACTGAGTTTGCTGACATTGTGGTTGTTGTTGTTGGTATTGATTCTGTTGATGCTGTGGTTGTTGTTGTTGTAGTGGTGCTGCAGCTGGAATGGTCACAGCCGCAACATACGGTCGCTGATGATAGTTTTGAAAATTATTCCTCCTGTTTTGATATGAAGACACAGAATTCACACCCCCTTCCCTCTGCTTCGGTCCTCCCATAAATGGCTTCTTTACTCCTGATGAAGATCCACCTCCATTGTGGCTCTTGTAGGTCTTCAGGTAATTCTCTACCCTCTTCTCCAATAGAGACCACATCCGCAAAGTTGGAGGCATTGCACGCCACCAGACGCTCTAGGTAAGGTCCAGGCAACGTATTCATGAACATGTTGGCCATTTCCTTTTCCAACATGGGAGGTTGAACACGGGAAGCTGTCTCCCTCCAGCGTTGAGCGTATTCCCTGAAGCACTCATTGCTTTTAAGAGACAGGTTCTGGAGTTGAGTTCTGTCCGGGGCCATGTTTGCATTATACTGGTATTGCTTCACAAAAGCTTCCGCCAAATCCCTCCAGCAACGGATATGGGCTCTATCCAACCTCATGTACCATTCCAGGGATGCCCCAGCTAGGCTGTCCTGGAAGAAGTACATGAGTAGCTTCTCGTCATCAGAGTATGCAACCATCTTTCGGAAGTATGCTTGCACATGGGTCTTCGGGCAAGAGCTACCGTTGTACTTGTCAAAGATTGGGACTTTGAACTTTGGTGGGACCCTCACGCCTGGGACCAATCCCAAGTCAGAAACATCTACCCCCAGAGGGTTTTGTCCTTCTACCGCCTTCAGCCTCTCCTCTAATCTCCTGAACATGGGATCCATACCATGGCCCAAACCAAAGTCTTCTGGCAGCAAGAACTGATCATCTTGATCATCGTGAATGGGTTGTTGATCAAGGTTGTTATGTGGGATCGGGACAGGCCCCGGTCCATTAACCTCTGCAATTGGAGGATCAGTCACGACCTCTGGTTGAGTAGTTGCGGGATTCCTCTGTATCATTTGCCTAATCTCCTGCTGTCCCTGAGCTACTCCCTGAACCACATCCATGAATTGGTTCATGCGGACCCTCATCTCGGCAAGTTCTGCTTGTAGACCCTCCATTGCTTTCTGCTGGTTTCTGCGGGTACCGTACCGGTGAATTCCTGAATCAGCTATCCTGCTAATGGAACACCCCACAAAATGAGAACACCGCGACAGTACCTGTTATACAAGACATGCTATGGATATGCAAATGTAATGACATGTTTATCAATTCCAAAAGGTATTCTAACCCTTTGATTCCAGTCTCTCGTCAGATAAAAAGTGTAAGAAAAACCCCGACCAGAATCAAGAAGAAGATGTAAACCCCTTAGAAATGGATAAACATGTGTTAAATGATATGAATGCAGAATGATGTGATGCAATGCAGTGACATGGAAATCAGGACTGCTGTATCTGCTTGAACATCTGTCGGGTTGCACTGTCTGAGGAGAAAACCCACTGAAGAATATAATATAAGATCAAAACTCTGCTCCAGAAAACCGGGTTGGTTGGAGGTTAAGGTTCCCTGAATTTAGCCCGCCCCTCACTGGTAGGTTCTAAGAACAGAAGTTTGTCAGCTTCATCCCTTCAGTCGAGAATAATACGTTTACCACTGAAGGTTTGGCATTATTACGGGATAAAAGACCTCCACTGACTCCCCTCAACAGGATATCCTGAAGCAAGTTCCCAGTCTCGGGGTCCTCGGATTGAGCAGCGAGAATGCGCCCACCAGAGCTAACATAAACGCGTCTCGGAGGAGAGGCCTCGACTGAGTTCTCGGGAAATGGTCACCAGAGTCGACGATTTCTAAAGGAATATCTGTCGTTATGGAACACCCATAGGACAAAATATATCCAATAGAAACCTCGTCTGGAATGTGGGTCTCATGAACAACTTAACGTAGCAACATACCACGCAAGCCTCATGACTATCCACTCTAAAACCTATGTGTACACTCAAGCCTGGGTAGTGGGCTTATCTCTTATAGAACAGTCCCAACCCAACAAACAAACAACCCACAGATACAACAAACCTATGTACATGAATGCAATAAGATAAAGCAGGTAAATACGGAAAGTAAACGACTGTACAAAAGCATAAACACCCAACAAACAAGAAATCTACAAAAGCTAGGAGGGACTCGCTTAGGGAAACCAGGTCCCCAGCAGAGTCGCCAGCTGTCGCAACCCGAAAAAATACAGTGGTGCGAAAAAAACAACCGGCGAGAAAGAGATGACAGAAGAGTCGCCATCGTGCGTTATTTATCCCAAAGGAGGGAAAGGAAACGCTCGAAGTAAACCTGGAGAAAGGAAAGGAAAAGACAAGGTCTCGCAACCAAATCTTGGGTTCGGGAGTCGATTATGCAAAGGGAAGGTATTAGCACCCCTACGCATCCGTAGTACTCTACGGGATCCACTCTTGTTGTTTCTTGTCTAAAGGGTGTGTGTTTATCTAATGTACTATTTACTAAAAAGAAAAGGGTCAAAGAAAATGACTCGCACGGATGTCGCATCCACTGCATACGTATTTCATCTGAATATGAGAATCAGAGTCTTCGTAGCTCGGTTACCTATGGGTTAAGGATAAGTGTGCTCGCTAAGACGTCGCGTCTTATGCCTACGTATCTCATCGGGAATGAGAATCAGAGCAAAACGTAGTTCATCTAACTACGGGAGTAGGGGTCTCGATTGCAACTAGGGCAAGAGAAAGGGAATGTCCCGATCGCAACGAGGGCGAGAGAAAGGATCGCAACGAGGGCGAAAGCAAACAAGGATTAGTTGTTAGTCGTTAGTCAAACTCGGCAAGACATCGCATCTTGTGCCTACGTATCTCATCTGAACATGAGAATCAGAGTTGCCGTAGTTCGGCTCACGCACGCCAAAACACACGTACAAAAAGGCAAACATGGAACCCGAACGCCAATCGCTGGACTTACATCAGCTTCCGAACCAAACATACTCACACTGGAAACCAGATGCCACTTGATGGACTTATACCGGACTCCAAGCACACAACAAGAGGATACAGAATGCCAATGGCTGGGCTTACATCCGTCTCCTACACACGCAAGAACAAACAAGCAACAAGTTACTAAGGAGTCGGGAACTCGAGCCTAGCAACTGTCAAGCAAACACACACAAAAAGAAAAAAGGGTGAAAAACAAAAAGGGTGAAAAACAAAAAGGGTGCCCGGAGAGATCTCGTGCGACCTCCTGCCTACGTACCTCATCTGGTATGAGGATCAGGGCAACGTAGTTCCCCTACATAGGGGTTGCCATCTGAACATGGACTTGCAAAGGAGGACACCAGTTGTGTCAAAGGAGAGTGGGGGATGTGTTCACGTCCTAGCAGTAGGTGTCGCAGCTCGCTGAATCGAGTCTTAGGCAGTTACCTCTTTGCAATAGAACGGACTACATGCCACAAGATCGGAGACGCTCGGAAAGGTCTAGAAGTGGGGAAGCTCTGCCCTAGAGTTGTCATGCAATATGTACTTAGGTGTTTAGGATTTACAAATGGGAATATCTACCTAATGTTATCATACAAAAGGATATGGGAATCCTACCTATGTTGTCATACAAAAGGATATGGGAATCCTACCTATGTTATCATACAAAGGGTTCTATCTAATGGGTGCTACCTAATCGGAACAGGAATCGACGAGTGGAGCAAGGAGAAGTGTTAGGGATAAGGGTAGATGGCGATGCATGAAGCAATCGACTTACAAGGTTGATGGCGATGCATAAAGCAATCGACTTACAGAAGGGTGGATGAATACGTGCTGGTTCTGTTAGGTTTTGAAAAATGATTACTCGACGTTGGAACGAGGTTTTGATCTTGTTTTGAAATGGTTATCGAATGTTCATTTTAATTCTTGTATTAACAGATGAATAAGGAATGAAGGAATAAATATTATACATTTCATGGGAGAGGGATACATTTGTTATGAATGAGGATTCAAAGTATTGGAATAATTAAATCAGGTCCAAACAATAAATAATGCAATGTATGAGTGTAAGTGCAAAGGAACCGGCTCATTGTAAGAAAGTCCAAGAGTAAGCTATGTGAGGTTGATGGCGATGCTTAAAAAGCAATCGACTTACAAGGGTGTGGAAAAATGGGCTCGACATTGAATCGAGAAAATATGATTTTTATGATTTTAAAAATGGTTTTGGATGAATGATGAAATTAAAAGAAAATAAATTTGCATTATTAACAAATGAAACTATGAGTATAATAAAGGCATAAACATAAAAAGAAATGAAAATGCTAAAAGAAAATAGCTAAAAGAAAATAAAATAGCTAAAAGAAAATAAAATAGCTAAAAGAAAATAAAATAGCTAAAAGAAATGCTACACATGAGTATTGAACCCTCTCCACTAAAGATTATGAAACTACCTTCTCTCCACTAGGCCATTTATCATTAGTTATTATCTTAATGCTATTTTAGATATGTAAACCAAGATATATTAGACATTAGAATAAAAACTAAGATAAAAATAAAAGTATGTTGGACTACCAAAAAAGAAAATGAAAAATCAAACCCAGCCGCCTGGCTGTTGGGTTATCAATGGGGAATAAGTTGGAAATAGAAAAAACAATTATTACCTAATATCCTAGGAATTCTAAGCAACACCTTTAATGTTTTTTAAAAAACCTATTCTGTTTGAAATGAAATAAAAAAAGAAAAATTGGAACAGTAGCAGACTCGTTCTCTCCCTCACTCTCTCCTCAATCTCACAAACTCTCTCAAGCTCAAAGAAATCTCTCCCTCATCGCTCTCTCAATCACGTTCCCAATCTCACAATGCTCTCTCAATCTCTCCATCATTCGCTCGTCCTCAACCTTTCTCAATCACTCCGTCCTCAATCGCTCTCGCGTACCACACAATCTCTCTCATCTAAAATGCAAGGATCCATGGTTTTAAGGAGAAACAAAAAAGAAAGAGGCTCACCTTCGGCGAAAACGACGGAGACGATGAAGTTTAAAACTCACTCCTCCGCTTCTTCAATCCAGGTTTGATTTTGGGATTTAGAGTTTTTTGAGATTCTTTTCCGCCTCAATTTTTCGTTTTCGAATCGTAGTCCCCTCTTACTGATTCACCCTTTTTATTTATGCCTCCTGATTTAGGGTTTCAAAGGTGCATTTGGTGTTTCACTGGAGCATCCTGCAAAATACCTTTTTGATTGTTCAGACTCGGATGGGCTTGTTTAATGCTAAAACCGGAAACGGTATTCTGAACCCACTCTTTCTTCTTCATTTTTGTCTCTATGCCAAATTGGGATATTCTTGAATTACTGCCTTTGCTAATTACCTTATTCTTTTTACTGCAGTGACTTTTTTGTGAAAACTCAAGAGCAGTTTCGGTTGAGGTTCAATGGCTTTGGAGGTTTGGCTTGGCTTCAATTTGCTTCTGCAACAGGGTTTCAAAACAGGTTCAACAACATGATTTCCACTGATGATGGATTGCATTTGCCAATTTATTTCATGTTTCTTTGGACTGAACAACTTGACTGCTTTCATTAAGAACCTCATTGTAGCTATTATGCCTTGGCTTGATGATGAACATGGATGCTGCAGGATGCAAGACTGATGTGGTTTTGCAGTCAGGTGGAATTGGGTTGGTAACATGTTGCAGGTTGTACTTTTAATATGCTCATTATAGCAATTGCAATTTGGATTGATGATTGGCTTGTTGTTCAACTGGATCATGGAAAGGTAACAAGAAAACTTATATACAACCTGTCTAAATCAAACTTTATTAAAGTCCCTCTGCATTGTTTGCTTGTGATGTCAATTGCTATTAACGTTTAGGTCAAGTAGCAGATGGTCAAAGCATAACAGGGACTTGTAAACTACAAATGGTTGGCCTATTTATGTTGAGCCAAAACCCTGCTTCCAATTGCCCCATTGGTTTGTAGTTCATATCTCTGTTGCAGCTTGGAATGGTTTTTCTTTTTCTTGGTCTTATGTAGCATATGCATTTTTCTGACCTTGCATTACATTGTCTTGCTAGGTTCACAAAGTATTCTAATTGACTGCAGTAAGTGAATGGTCTTATTGGTCCTGCAGTACATTACATCTCTGGCATGGTCTGCTTCATGAAGTAGCAGGATATGGTCTTGATTTGGCACAGTTGGCATGTGATGCTGAATCCTGGTAGTGAGCAGCAAGTATGTTGTAGCAGACCTTGCAAAGCGCAGGTTGCAGCAGATGGATGTACACACCATGGTAAGTTTTTGAATGCCAGTTGATGTACGATGCTTTGTTTGTCACTTATATATCGTGTGGTGTTGGATTTGTAGACCAATTAATGGTATGCTGCTCAAGGCTCCAACTTGGCCAATGTTTCTACACTAATTTCTGCAACATGTATGATATTTGTGAGTTGTTAGATTCGATCTTGGCTTTGTGTTGTTCTTACCTTAGTTTTGCTTCATGTTATGCATAACTGAATTTGTCATATATGTTGCATGACAGAAGTTTGTATTCAGTAGCTTGCATCAATGTGGTTCATGGTTTGGTAGGGGTTTCCCTTGGTTCTGAATCCTCTTGCTTGCAGGTTTATAACAAGGCCTGAGGTACATGGTTGTAGCTAGTCATTGCATGCTGTAGGATTGTTGAGTGGGCTGCTGCATTGACAGAGCAAGAACTGCTGCACAATAAGTTACCATGTAGTGCATTCATGCTCCCAATTGTAGCTTGCCGTGTTGCATTGCTTCTTGCAAGTTGTCTTGGTCTTGGAACTGGTTAGAAGGTGAGTATAATTGGTATTTCAATTCAAGCTTCAGGTTGTCATGCAACCAGTGGTTTCAAGCTATTATCCTGCTGTGTCCTTCCATGGTGATGCAATTGTGTGCTTTTGCAGATAAGTTCTGGCTTCCTGATGTTTGCCTTGTGACTGGATGTGTTGCAACAGGACATTTAGTCTGGTTTAGAGAGACATTAGTGCCTTGGTCATTTGGTGAAGGTTGGCCCTTTAGCAAACCCTTGAGCAATGTTATCTTAATCGAATGGATCCTTGCACAACAACCTGTTGATTTATGGTGCACTGGTTTTGCAGGCGGCAGCTACCACTTGGAGGCATAAACGTGGCTTTGCAGGAATTCATTGACAGAATGTTGTAGCAGTAGGGCAGGCAAATCCTATATTTCCATTGACTTGATCTTGCACTTTCATGGTTTGATGTACTGTTTTAGGTTAAAGCCAAGAGTGATAAGTAACGAACAAATGTTGGGCTGTTAGAGGACCCCTTGGAAATGGATTAGGGACAGACCAAGGCAAACGGTCATTTGTTCCAAAATGCCAAAATGACAAGGTGTGCAAAGTCACTTACTTGTAATGGAAGTAATCAAGAAAATGGCATCACCAAGTGAAGCTTGGACGGAGAATCAAGGCAGATTGGGTTAGGTTAGGTTCTTGATGGTCAACAATGGGGAGGTTGACTTTGGTCAAAGTTGACCAAAAAGACAACTGTTGACCAAAGTCAACAATAGGTCAAAACTTCATTTTTTGGTATTTTCTTTGTAAATGGACAATGTATTGATGATCATGGTGAAATTTAGGGTTTAATGGATTTGGGTTGACTTTGGTCAAAGTTGACCAAAAAGTCAACTGTTGACCAAAGTCAACAATTGGTCAAAAGTGTCAATTTTTGTATTTTTCTTGTATGGAATCATATGTACTGGTTTAAACATGGATGAAATAGATTGAAATGGATTAACAAATGGTTTGAAGTTGGTTTCCAAATTGTTTTGTCTTATGACTTGAATGTTTGACTTTTGAAAAATAACTTGACTGATAATGTACATGAACAAGGCCATGAAATGAGACCATAAGGTTAGGGTTTTGACATAGTATCCATGAACCAATAACATGACTAGCAAGTGGCTTGAAACACAAGAAGCTTGGTTGTTTGGATGACCAAGACCATATGAGTATTAACAATCACATGAACCACACCATGACTTTGGACCAAGACCAATCCTCATATAAAACCAAAGTAAGGTTAGGCCAAGCATGCTAAACAAAAATAAAAACATAAAAAATTCAGGACCAAAATCGGGGTATGACAGTTGTGACATATGATGTGACATCTCTGGTTTGCTACCAGTGTGAATGCACTCAAGTTTGGATTCATTGAACCCAATGCCAGACTTGTCTCCTACTATTTGTCAAGTCTGGAGAATTTTGTCTAAGGTATCACATCCATTGTTTAGCATTCTATTTAGAATTCAAGAACACTGCTTCAGTCTTTAACTTAGAGATGGTTTCCAAATGTTTTTCCTTCTCATTCTCCAGTTGTGCTATTACTTTCTTCTGACATTCAACTTGTTGACCCACTTCTTCACTTCTGTGACACAACTTTCTGTAGGTAGTGGCTAACTCATCAAAGGTCACTTCATCATCACTTGAGTCTTCATCAGAACCCCATCTTCCAGTCAAGGCAGTCACAAGATTTGCAGATTCTTCTATTTCACTTTCATCAGACCAAGTAGCAGCAAGACTCTTCTTCTGTTTCTTGAGGTAGGTTCCACGTTCAGTTCTAATGTGTCCATACCCATCACATTCATGGCACTGAACTCCTTTTCCTTCTTTGGACTTTTCATCTGATCTTGTTCTTCTTCCAGCATTATTGGATTTACTAATGTTAGATGAGATGTTCTTTACATTAGCCTTAGACCTTACATCCATCTTTTTCAGAAGTCTGTTGAATTGTCTTCCCAGTAATGCTACATCATTTGCCAGATCTTCATCAATATCTTGACCACTTTCTTCCTCTTTCTCCTCAGTGTTTGACATGAAGGCTATGCTTTTGACTTTCTTTTCAGATCCATCACACATTCCCATCTCAAATGTTTAGAGGGATCTAATTAGCTCATCAACTCTCATATTGTAAATGTCTTGAGACTCTTCTATGGCTGTCTTTTTCATGGCAAATCTCTTAGGAAGTGACCCGAGTATTTTCCTCACTAGTTTTTCATCTGACATCTTCTCACCCAGGGCTCCTGAGGCATTCACAATTTCAAGGATATTCATATGAAATTCATGAATGTTTTCATCTTCTTTCATCCTTAAATTTTCAAACTTGGTAGTGAGCAGCTGCAGTCTAGACATCTTCCTCTAGAGGTGCCTTCATGAGTGGTTTTGAGAATGTTCCAAGCATCTTTAGCCACCTCACAGTTGTTTACCAATCTGAAGATGTTCTTATCTACTCCATTGGATATAGCATTCAATGCTTTAGAGTTCCCAAGGGCTAGATCATGCTCTTCCTTGGTCCATTGTTCCTCAGCCTTCTTATCAGTTGTAGCTTCTCCATCCTTAGTAATAATTAGATGTTCCCAGCCTCTTAAAACAGCCTTTCAAGCCTTATTATTCAATATTTTAGAAAGGCTACCATTCGAGGTTTCCAGTAGTCATACTTGGATCCATCCAAAATAGGTGGTATGTGAATAGATCCTCCGTCTCTATCCATATTACCAGAAAGTAACGTCCCTTGATCTCACCCAGAACCAGAGCAGGATGCCTGCTCTAATACCAATTGAAATTCTGGTATCAGATATGAGATGTCGAAGGTAATGTCACGACACTAATATCTGAACAATACAAATAGGATAAAAGATAAAGAACAGTAATGCAAGAGACACAAGCAATTATTAACCCAGTTCGGTGCAAACTCACCTATGTCTGGGGGCTATCAAGCCAGGAAGGAAATCCACTAAACAAAATCAGTTCAAAGACTCTCAGTAAACAACTTCAAGTTACAGTATTTTCACCTAATCTCTACCCGTATGACTTCTACCTAAGAACTCTTAGATATGAGATCCTACTCACTCCCCCTCAATTACAGTAGTGATATAAAACAAGAATTACAATGAAAAGAAGACACTCTTCAAAGACACATACTTGATCTTGCTTAATAGCTTCAATCAAGTAAACACACACTCATGCTTAAAAGCTTAGAAAGGACAAATTACAACTCAAAAATCAGTCCAATTCAATCATCTTTGGATGAATGAATGGCTTACAATACACACGACCACACAAGACTCAAACCCTTATTCTCTCTCAATATTTCGTTCGTTATTTCTTGTGTATAAAACCAGGTTTTCCATGTCCTTTATATAGAAGCATTTGGCTGGGCTTGGACATCATAAAACCCTAAAACTATTTTCCATTCATATCTTCTCATGACAGCTATTTATATCTCGTTGGAAAATAAGTAAATCTGGTTGTAATTACTGATTGATAGCGCGTCTAATCATCTCTTCAATCATACATAGATTAGCATTAAAAACGCAATACATAATACATAACATTCAGACTGAATGTTCTGTATACAGATGTCATGACATCGGATCTGACATCTCAATAAAATCCTACATAATCATATTTTAAACATCCTACAGGTACATGTTATCTTATGTCAAGACAACACTTGTGACAACTTGTGAACATTCTAGGTTTTACCAAAATTACTGCCAACACATAGAACCAACACATACAATATGGTCCAAATGGACAAAGTGAAAATTGCATTAATATAAACAATTAAAATGGTATGAATAATGGCAAATGAATAAAGACTAAAATTAAATGACATTAAAGTAAATGGCTTGAAATTAAAAGTTAGTTGTTAATGAGTTAGAAGTTAGTATTGTTTTGCTTTTGCTTTTCATTTTTTAAGTCATTATTTGGAGAACACTCAACCCGCTTATCACAAGCATGGATCCTTGAGCCAAGACATCTTCCAAAGGAAGGAAAAAAGGCCACGTTTCCACACAATACCATGAAAGAGGGGAGACTTACAATCTCACTAACTAGAATGCTATTCCTTTTGTATCACAAATTTAGCGCTATGTTAAGCAATCGTAATTGGACTTATGTAGAAGTCACAACTATTTGAGGTCGGGCAATAGAATTTTGGTGTTAATGCATGTTAGAGACATACTATAATGGACTATGCTCATGAAACATACCACACACAAAGAATATGCAAAAGAGATGGCCTAATCTCATCCATACTTATGTTGATTTTTCAATCAACTAGCCTTAGGACTTTGAGATATCATAGGCCAAATGAGATGAATGCATAAATAATGGGAATGAGATGAAGAGGGAGGGGAATGGATCAAAACTCAAATTGGTCAAAGGAGGACTTTTACCAAATTAATATCATTCATTCATTTTGAGAGATGGAATGTATATTCCATCAATCCCCTAAATCCAATGATATTAACTTGACAAAGTCAAATCAACTTTGACCAAGGCCTAACAACAAGAGTCAAACTCAAATAAGTCATCACAAAAGGTCAACACAATTAATTGGCATTTATTTAAATTAAAAAGACTAAAATAATACATTTAAATTAAATATGGTTTGTCAAATTCCTAAAACCTCATCAAAATACCAAAGAAATAGCCATGAGATTTATCATAGGTCAAACAAGGTCAAAGGACCTTGGAGAAAAAAATTCAGAATTTTTAAAGACTTAAAAGTATTTTTAAATAATTAAAAACAAACACAAAATCAATTAAATCATGAAAAATATTAATAATGATCCAAAAAATAATTTTAATTCAGAATATGAAAGAGGACATTATTTTAAATTTTTTGGTGAAACTCTAATATTTTTTGGATCAATATTAAAATTAATATGAATTAATGAAAATAAAACAATTTAAATGAAATTCAAATAATCAGAAAAAACGTGGACCACTTGATCTCCCTCATTAATTGAGGTGGCAGATCAAGTGGCCATCAACGCGCTTTCCACCATAGTAACGAGTCAATGCGTAACACAAATGGTAATTACAAGCAACGCGTGAGATTAAAACATTTCAAGTGAGATCAATGGCTCAGAACCTGTCCAGCACAGCACCGGCGCTGGACCTCCGGTCACCTTCTCAGGTGAGGTCCACCGGACTGGTTCACTCATCACCATCAAGAAAATGAAAAAAGAGGACATGTTCTGAAAGATAAAATGGTGTAAATCACGAATATCACCTCAATTTTAACTAACTCCACATATATAGAAAGATATGAGGAGTTGAATTTTGAGGTGTATCAACTGAGTTGCTTCGATTTGACCTCTAAGCAACTCAATCTTCTTGCCTACATTGGTAGGACTTCAAACAACCAAAGATCCAAGAGAATTGAGTAGAATTGAGTGAGAATCGAAGAGATGAAGTTTTCTGAAAATTACCTTCAATGCTATGCAATTCTTGATGTTGCTTGCTCCAAACACGATCTGATCACACTTGAGAAGCTAGCAGGAAGTGATTAGAGAGGTTGCAAGGCTTTGGATCCTGGAGTTTTTGAATCTCCAACAGTTGAGATTCAAACTCAAATTTCAAATTGAAATTTCTCAGGTTTTCCTTTAGAATGAGAGGGTTTCAATGGGGGGCAAAGCTGGCACGTAAAGTCTTCTTTAAATGAGCTTAGAAGCCTTCTATTTATAGCCAAAGAGAATGATATTTGCACACTTCACAATCTGTCCAAAATTGGCAATATGGATGGCACAAGTGCATGGGTATGTACAGGCCCATGATGCAATGCATAAAGGTCCAAAAAAGATTCCAATTGAAGTATGAATGAAGCTTGAATGGCAAGGCATTGTGAACTGAAGTTTGTGCAATTGATTCTTTCCAATGATGAAGCCATGTTAAAGCCATGCACAAACCTAACAATCTTTGTCCAAAATGCATGAACTTGGGTTCTTTGGAAAGCTTGGATCAAGTGGAAAAAGTTTGATGTTCAACACTTTTTCATTTGGAGCTTGGAACATGGAGAATTTTAAGGTGGAAGTTTGGAAATTTCAACATGTTGAAAATTTTTCTAAGTGTCAAGCCATATACCTCAATATTCCACCTTACTTAACTTTTTATGTGAGCTTCAAATGAGAAACGTGTCTTCATCAAAGTTGTAGCTCTTTCAAAGGCCTTCAAAATGGTCACCAATTTAATGTCATTTGGATTTAGAATGATAGAGTTATGCATTTTTGAAGCTTGGAAAAATCACTTGTTCAATGGTATAGGTGAAAAATGACCTATAATGTAACCTCATATCACATGCTCATAAAAGTTGAATCAGCTCCCACTCCAAACATGAAATTTGAAGTAGACATCTTTAATTTAATTTTGAAACTTGTAAATATTTCATATCATAAAAAATGAGCAAGTTATGGCCTTTGGAAGTTGACTTTCAAATTAGGGTTTATACAAAATGGCCTATAATGTTTCATCATAGAAAATGATTTTCCAAGCAAAACTAGCTCTAGGTATCAACATGAAAGTAGTTTGTAATATCATTTAGAGTAACTTTTCTCTTGGAATCATTTTCATATGGTGAAAATCGTAGGAGATAGGGTCTAGGGAGACCCAGTTTTGATCAGATGAACTCATCTGGCCAACCACCATCAACCAACTTGCTAACCTTCAATTCTTTTGACTTTTTTGGCTCATGGTAGATCATATATGCATAAGATGATGAATTTTGAAGTGTCCCTTTAGAAATTTGATCAATTGGTGAGATAGCTTGTTGGAGAAGTTACTCAAGATACCCAATCAAACTAGGGTTTCCAAGGAAAATCAACCTCAAACTCTTGAAGAAAACTTGATCAATATAACATGGAGGAATCAATGGAACTCATATATGATGCTCATAACCATTCTTGGATCAATTCATGGTTGTAATCTTTGTCATGAGGGTCTCAAACCCTAGATATGAACTTGATAGATCAATGGAGACCATGCCCTACCTACAAAGAGTTAGGCAAATGCAAAGACATATTTTTGTATTTTGGTTAGTAAAATGATGAAATACAAGTATGATACAATCACATAGTGCTTGGTGATCTCTCCCAAAACAAACCCAATGAAAGAGGGGTGAGGAGGATGCCAAGGTATGATCCCAATGCTAATGCTTATGATGAAATTGCATGAGGGATCTTAGGGTCAAAATTGGGGTCTTACGAGATGCAATGGCTATGATGAATGTGTTGAATCGGTGAATTAGGGTCAAAATCGGGGTGTGACACTAAGGAACTAAACTTCAAGGTTAAGTTATCGTTGTTAAATGTGATAGTCAAAGTTCTATACACCTATCGAAGAATTCATCCTATCATGAGCGAACCAAACACATCGATGTGAGGATGTATTTCGTCAGAGGGGTAATAGAGCATGGAGAAGTCCAAGTGCTGAAGACATTACCAAGTTGTGAGTTTTTCCACTATATGGAGTTGATAAAGCTGAATGAAGAAAGCTAGTTTGTTAACGTGATATTATAGAGTTTGTTCCAAGGTGGAGATTTGTGAGATATTAGATCGAACTCTAGTATGGTCAGAGGGTATCTTCTTGGTTCAATAATTTGACAAAACCTTAGCATGTTGTCGAAGTCTGTTCACATGTTGTTGTCAAAGTATGCTAGTATATTATAGTAAAGAAAATGGGAAAATCAATAAGCAACAGAAAACCACACATATAGACTCAATAACACATGCAATGACTCTACTAATAGTACTAAAAAACTAAAAACAGATAAAATCCTAAAGTCGTGAAAGAAACTAAGAATAATGAATCTAACTAGAAAGCAATAAAGTTCCTCTCCCACACTTAAACCAAACATTGTCCTCAATGTTTTGATAAAAGTGAGAAAAGGAAAGAGAAAACCCGTGCGTAGTGCTCAGTAACGACCATGACCTCAAGCTTCCTGATCAGAGCGAGAGATGTCAATAAATACCTCTTCAGAGTAGGATTCTCTTTCGGATGAACTTCTAGATGCGGTAGCCATGAATGCAACATTTTCCTGTTCCTCTTCAGAGTCTGATTCTGAGGCGTCAGGTTCAGAGTCATCCCAGGTTTCCATGAGTCCCTTCTTAGTTTTGAAGGAGTTTTTCTTGAATCCTTATTTTCTGGAACTATATTTCTTAAGCTTTGGACATTCATTTATGTAGTGTCATGGTTCTTTACATTCATAGCAGGTTACTTCTTTATTTGGTTTGCTTTTGGAAGTTGACTCTGAACGATCTCCCTTCTGTCTGGGTCTTCTGAAGTTGTTGTTCCTTTTTCTCCAAAGTTGTTTAACTCTTCTGGTTAGAAGAGATAACTCTTCTTCATCATCAGAATCATCCTTTTCAGAATCGTCGTTGTCTTCTTCTTCTTCAGCTTGAAAGGCTTTGTTTCTTTTTGGCTTTTGTCTTTCTGATTTGGACTTCAGAGCCACTGATTTACTTTTCTTTTGAGGTTCATCTTCCTCTAGCTCTATCTCGTGACTCCCGAGGGAGCTTATTAGTTCTTCCAAGCTTATGTTATTTAGATCCTTGGATAGTTTTAAGGCAGTAACCATAGGTTTCCATTTTTTTTGGCAAACTTCTAATAATCTTTTTGACGTGATCTGCAGTTGTGTATCCTTTGTCCAGAACCTTGAGTCCTCCAACTAAAATTTGGAATCTAGAAAACATTACCTCTACAGCTTCATCATCCTCCATTCTGAAGGCTTCATATTTTTGGATTATGTCCAGAGCCTTAGTCTCTTTGACTTGATTATTGCCATCGTGAGTCATCTTCAGGGAATCAAATATTTCTTTAGTTGTTTCCTTGTTGGTGATCTTTTCATATTCATTGTAGGATATTGCATTCAACAGAATCGTTTTGGCTTTGTGGTGATTTTTGAAGTCACGCTTCTGATCATCACTCATTTTGTTTCTTGCAATAACAATACCAAAAGCAGATACAGGTGGTTCATAACCATTTGTGACAATGTCCCATAAGTCAGCGTCATAGCCTAAGAATAAGCTTTTGATTCTGTCCTTCCAAAAATCAAATTTCTCTCCATCGAATACTGGAGGTTTAGCCTTGTAGCTATCTCTTTCATTGGTGTTGGCCATGATGTTTTTCTCACGCTGAATATCTCTACACTGTTAAGTGTTTGATTTGAAAATCAATAGCAAAGTCGAAGCTCTAATACCAATTGAAGGTAGAGAAATACAAGAAAGTGGGAGGGGGTGTTGAATTGTTTTCATTGACAATAAAAACTTATGGAAACACCACACAAATCAAAGTCAAAACAAACAACACATAAGTTTATCCTAGTTCGCTTGAAATTCAAAGCTACTCCAGTCCACCCGACCAAGGTGATTTTGCCTTCAATAAGGACTTAATCTAATAATCTAGAAAGATCACAACAAACGTATAAGAGTACACTGATCTCTTAGTCCTCTCAAGTCTACAAACTTCACAAGTCACTTGAAGAAATTTACAACAACTATTTTAGAATTACAAGAAGGTGTTTAGTGCTTCTAGATAAGCAATATGAGCACAGTAAGAACAAAGATCAAGATCACACTTAGAGCAACAACCCGTGTGATAACGTGTGACAAGAATTTTGTGTATGACTTGATTTTGATGTGCAGAATTCTTGTGTTATAGCTTCGTATTTTGGTATAATGATAGTTGGGCCTTTTTATAGTGCTTGGAGATGATACCGTTAAATGGAGCATTGATGCTGATATCTTTCCAATGGTGGGACTTAAATGACATTTATTTTATTGTCCTTTCCATAGCAATTTAGGAGAATATTCAATTTTCTCTATATAGAGATTCATACCATATTTGGAATACTTTGTTGTTAAATCTTGATCTTATATGTTGGGCGTGAATCAGAGTGTGCGAAATTCAGATACTTCTCTTAGATCTTGTATTCTTCAGATAGTTTCCTGATGTGTTTTCTTCAGATGTAAGGATCATCAGAGTATTCATGTGTGGGATCCTTCAGATGCAGAATTTCAAAGTCTGTAGATGTCAGATGTCGTGGACATCGTTGTCTTCAGTGTCAGAGCGAGTACCTTTGACTCTAAGTCAGCTGTTATGGACTTTTGTGACGTTAGATGTTGTTTCATCATATTCATTTATTGTTAGAGTCCTGCACACTTAGAGAATTTTATTAGGGTACCAAAATGTTTCATCCTTTGTTATCATCAAAACTTAGAGATAAATTGCAGAACCAAAATCTTGTTCTAACAATTTGCTATTCTGTAACACTTGTAATCTTGTTTCAAAATGAAGGTAAAAAATATAAGTTTATAACCAATTTCATTGTTCTCTTCTTGTTTTCTTATTTTCTACCCTTGTGGGTTTCTTACCGGTCAAGAAACCAATTATACTTTGTAATTTCGGCATAGTTTTTACAACAAAACCGATTATTTGTCTTCCTCCAAAAACAATTAATCAAATCGGATAAAAAAAATGAAAATTGAGTGCACACTATTTTTATCCCCGAGTAGTCGAAAACAAGGTGTACATTTTGTCTAAATCGGTTACTCGTCTTCCACAAATATGATTTTAATAAATAAATGGATTAAAAAAGAATATTGGATGCACACTCTTTTTATCCTCGAATAATCGAAAACTTGGCGTACACATTATTTAAATCGATTATTCATCTTCCAAAAACAACTTCCACCAATCAAACATACTTTTCCGCCTTAGCACTGTGTAAAAATATTTTCTTAAATAAATAATGTTTTTCCATTCCGACGCGACAAATAAATACCGCTTCATTTCGCCCATGCGCGACGTACAAACAACGTTTAAGCGCTCGAATGTGACTTAAACATCTTTCGCTTAAAACTACCAACCCACAAATATTTGCTACCTTGAACTACATAGATTTGAGTTCTCCATCGCATCTAGGGATACTTATGAGCCAGATTCAACGTCTCGTTAAGCACCCTAATAAAACAATATTTTTTAGTCCTTTTTTCATTTTTTGTAAATATCTCGCAATAATTAGAAAGAAATTCAAAAATAAATTATGCTAACACTCATATTCAAAAACTATTAAACGGTTCATGTTGGTTACAATGAATGTGCGGAGTGTTAATACCTTCCCCGCGCATAATTGACTTTCGAACTTGAATTTGATTGCGATGAACATATTTTTATTCTCCAAGGGTTTTATCGACGTTTCTCTTAAAAAAATAAACTTTGGTGGCAACTTCATTGAATTTCGAGCATTTACTCGCTCCGGTATATTTCACGTCGCGACAGATCCCGATGGATACCAACATCCACTAAAAAAGTATATATACAAAACGATCTTTCACTCAAAGCACTTCACCATTACGGTCCTTGTGCTTTAGGACTATGAAAAATATGTTCTCTCACCTAAAGAATATCATCCTTAGAGGTTTCGTAGTCGAGGGACTATGTACATTCTGGTGACTTAGGTCGAATTCAAACTCTGACTTAACATAGCCTAACGCGATTTAAGCCATCCATGTGGCAGGACCAAGCTAGGTCAACTTAAATGGACAAAGACGAGCAGGTTGTCCCAAGATTAATATATCTAACTTCTTGCTTATACTTTTCAACACTCGAACAAAACATTCAAAGGACTCAGAGCATACATGGTCATATATATAAACTAGCAACCATGACATTAGAAAGACATATACTTTCCATATGATTTATATTCATACAAATGTTTGTGACTCTGATTAGCTCCGTACTAAAAAAAGTTATTTAATTAGTGTATACAACGAATACATTTAAATTAGTATTTAGTTCTTCCTATAGATCTTATGATAGAATCGTCTCTGATAATTTAGAGGCCCGATTCAAATTTAAAAAATAAAACCTAATAAAATAGAACATAAAATTAAGATTGTAAATAACATTAAAAACTATAAAAAAAATTATGTATAATATTTTATATAGAATTGAGTATATTCAAATTGATAAAAAAAAAGTTCATTGAATGGTTAATGCAAGGTTACCAATCAAGTGTTTAATTTAATGAACAACACACAATTCATATTGAAAAATATGAGAAAAACTCTAAACATCTCACAATTACTACTAGATCAATTATAACTGTGTCAACTCATATTAATAAAAATAAATAAATTTAAAATTTAAAAATATTCTTAAAATTTTGATACATGTGTTAAGAATCTCAATATTATATAACTTTATAAATAATATCTCATGCTAGACTAACCCAAACTAGGTTTCTCAAAATTATTTTAAATCTAATAATTTAACTAACTAACTACTTTAGTGTTTGTTTAAATTGTAATGATTTAACTAAAAATAATACTAAATTTATTGACTTTTTAATATATTATTTTAAAATAAAATTTAATAATATATCTTTCTATAAATAAAAACAATATTACATAAAATAATAGATTATAGTTCATAATAAATTTAAAATTTCTTTAAAAAATTAAAACATAAAATAACATATTGTATTCCATAATAAAAGTTTTATAATGAATCGAAGCTTTCTTTAAAAAAAAAATGAAAGAATAAGTAAGGGCTGATAGTAGAAGCCTCCCATTGTCGGTAGAAGATAAGGTGCAGTTATATCGCATGCTTCTTAGATTTTCTATTTTTTAAAATAAAAAATATATATGATTGATGAAAAAATATTAAAAAAATATTTTATAACATAAAATATTTTATATACTGTAAATCACTTATTTTATTTGTAATTAATTAATCACTTTCACAAATTCATTAATCAATAAAATATATATATTAAAATAAATAATAATATATTAATCAATCTTCTAAACTCTATTAACAAATTTTATTTTACTTTTTAGAGAACTTTTTATATTTAAAAACTTATTAATTAAATTATAAAATTCATTAATCAATTTTACGTGCCATTAATCAAAATTAATTTACCACATCAAGATACTCAATAATCAAATTAGGAATAATATTGACAAATTTATTATATTAAATTAATCAACTTTATTTTCAACTTAAAATTACTTTTTAATGTCAAAACATATTATTCAAACTATAAATTGAATTAACCAAGTTTTAAACACTATTAATCAAAATTATTTTAAAAAGAGAAAAATATATTTAAAAAATTAAAATTAAATGTTATCCTTATTATATTTGTGAATAATGAAATGAAGAAATTGATGTCAAAATAGTTTTTTTTTATAATATTAATGTGAAACAATTTATATATAGATAAACACAACCAATGTGTAAGTGACACAGACAAAACACAAACACTGATTTTTTCTTTCCAATAGCATGACATGTCTTCATCACCACTATTATTCACTGTGCGGAGGTTCCAACCAGAGTTGGTGCTTCCGGCTACACCCACTCCTCGTGAAATTAAACTACTATCAGACATAGATGATCAACAAGGCTTACGTTTTAATATTCCTGCCATATTTATCTATAGCCACGAATCATCAATGGCTGGAAAAGAACCGGTTGAAGTTCTTAGAAATTCACTGTCACAAACACTTGTTTATTACTATCCACTTGCGGGAAGGATTAAAGAGGGTGATGGACGCAAGTTGATGGTTGATTGTACTGGCGAAGGTGTCATGTTCATTGGAGCTGAAGCTGATGTAACACTAGATCAATTGGGTGACTCTCTCCACCCACCATTCCCTTGCTTCCAAGAACTTCTCTACGATGTTCCAGGCTCTGAACTAGTTATTGACCGTCCCATTCGACTCATACAGGTTTAATTATCAAGTTATTATGCAGCATAAAATTGCCAAATATTTTTTTTTTTTTGGAATCAACCCGCTCACTCATCCGATAGGATGTCTCTGCACATCTATTAATTAATTATTAACTGAACAAGACTTAATAAAATTAAAATTACCATTTATTTAACTTTTCCTATTTCACCACTTATTTTACATAAATTTGTGAACCCCTGTCCTTTTGTTACTTTTGTTACTCTATAAAATAAATGATTAATGACTAGCATCATTTAATGAGATTTTCTAACTAATTATAAAAATATATTGAAATAAGAGATTAATAATATATATATTGTGACTAATAAAATAATTAAAGCGGATAATGATATAATTATATATTTATTTAAATCATATATATAATATATATATATATATATATATATATATATATATATATATATATATATAATAATAATAATAATAATAATAATTACAGGTGACACGTCTCAATTGTGGTGGTTTTATAGTGGCAATGAATTGGAACCATACCAGTGGTGATGGAATTGGTCTGAAACAATTCATGAATGCATGGGCAGAAATTGCTCGAGGAGCACATCAACCTTCCATTCAACCTGTGTGGCATAGGGAGCTTCTCATGGCAAGAGCCCCACCACGAATTACATGCAACCACCGTGAATACGAACAAATACTTCCACCGAATACGATCAAGGAAGAAGACATTACTACCATAGTCCATCAATCTTTCTTCTTTAAACTTTCAGACATAGCTAGAATTCGTCTCATGATTCCATTTCACCTTAGTCAATGTACCGCATTCGATCTTATCACTGCATGTTTTTGGTACTGTCGCACAAAAGCCTTACGGTTAGAGCCAGAAGAAGAAGTAAGAATGATGGTCATTGTCAATGCACGTTCGAGGCTTATTGCTAAACATTCTTCATTTGTCGGGTATTACGGTAATTGTTTTGCATTCCCTGCGGCTGTCACCACGGCAGGGAAACTTTGTGGAAACTCACTAGGTTATGCATTAGAGTTGATAAGAAAATCAAAAGATGAAGTTACAGAGGAATACATGCAGTCTGTAGCAGATTTTATGGTTATTAAAGAAAGGTGTTTATTTACAACTGTAAATTCTTGTATTATTTCAGATTTGACTCGAGCTAAATTTAGAGAAGTGAATTTTGGATGGGGTGAAGGGGTGTATGGTGGAGTTGCACAAGGTGGGGCCGGACCTTTTCCAGGCGTAACTTTTATTGTTCCACATAAGAATGCAAAAGGAGAAGAATGTTTGATGTTACCAATTTGTTTGTCCTATGAAGTTATGAAGAGGTTTGAAAAAGAGTTAGATGACATACTTGGTAGCCAAAATCACCCTACCACTAGTGTTTCTAATTTTGTCAAATCTACCTTATAATGGGTGTTTTTCTTTTAAAGGTGGTTTCTTGAGGGTGGAGCTCAACGGTATTTTATTGCTTTGAATTTTTTTTTGCATTGCTTGATTTTTGGTTGGTTTTATATGTTTTTTTTCTAGCGTTTTATTTTTGTGCTTTTTTCTGTGTTATTTATTAGTTTTTGTGGTATTCGCTTGATAATTTTTATTTTTAATAAAAAATAATATATTAATATCAAAGTGAAAAATATTGAAATATAAATAAAAATAACGTGCCTACAAGACTAGGAAGGATAAAAATAAAAAAAAAATCAACAAAAAGAAAACTCCACAATTAGTTGAATAATAAAGGAAAACAAAAAAAACAAAAAAAAGGGTTCCATAAGCTAAAGAACGACCCCTTATGATTCAAGTTAGAGAGTTGTTACCATCACCACCATCAATAAATCAAAATTCATCTTGAGAACAACAAAAAACACAAACCAAAAACATGCCTCAGGAGCAAGGCAAACACTAGATCCACTATTGGTTAATAGAGAAGATATTGTTCTGAAGCCAGTATGAAAACGTGCATGAGTTCACTACTGGTCTACTTAAATATCATTTTTAGGCCAAAAAATACCCTTCTCTTTCACCTCTTTCACAGTTTTTATAACACCACTAAAGATTATATCATTACGGGCTCTCCATATGGTCTAGACTACATCATGCTTGATCATAACAAAATGACTCTTATACTTGGCTACCACATAAAGAAAGGAAATACTAAAAAATAAGTATGTGGTCACAAGGAAGAACCACCTACCAACCCAACCATTAGAAGATTGTATACCATAAAAATACTGCTAACTCATAAGTAACAAAAATATGAGAAGTCGACTCAATTGAATCCCCACAAAAAGGGAAAGATAGTTAATCACCCTTTTAATCCAATTTCTCTCTATAGGAAAATCTATCTTGAAGAGGCTTCTAGGAGAATACTATTACTTTAGGGGAACCACGTTGTTTCATTTTAGGGGAAAAATCAAGTTCTCGGTTATAGGAGATGGAGAAGAATCAACAAACTGAACATGATAGATAGAGATAATGGAGAAAAAACCATCTCTTGCATGCTTCCAACTCCACTTATCTCTATCCTGAGAGAGAATAACACCTTTGAGCAGAGAGAATATTTTCAAACACATGTACCTCTCTAAGAAAGAAAGGTCTCCTCCACATATGATCGCAAATCAGATCCCCATTTTCCACCTGATCGATCTCTTTTACAACCCCATTAAGTTTTTAGTTTTTTATGAATGTGACAAGAATATTTTACTAATTACTTATTGAAGAAGAAATATTATAAAGATTTATTTATAATCCATAAATATGTTGACGCAGAAATTTTCGAAAAGGTTAGTGATGTTGAATCAACGAAAGAAGCATGAGAAATTCTGGAAAAATCATTTGGAGGCGCAAAAAGGTGAAACAAATTAGGTTACAAACTCACAAAAGAACGTATGAATTTATTTAGATGGAAGACAATGAAAGCATAACCGATTTTTTCACTAGGGTTACGAAACTGGTGAATCAAATCAAGGTATGTGGAGAAGTGTTGACATCAAGATCAGTTGTTTCAAATATCTTGAGTTTATTGGCTCCAAAGTTCGACCATGGGGTAGTAGCCATAGAAAAGTTGAAAGAATTATCAACATTTACAAAGGAAGAGCTTCAAGGGATGCTTGAATCTCATGAACAAAGAATGGCTGAAAGAGCTGCAGACAAGTCGAAGAGTGATGTGGCTTTACAGGAACAATCAGCAAGAGAAACTAAAGGTAAAGGGAAGTGGTTCGACAATAGAGGTATATGAGCCTACAACACTTCGACTGGTCAAAATCAGCAAGAAAGAGGTTGGTATAATTAGAGAAAGCTCTCATACCAAAGACACCAAAGAGGTGGTGTTGCAGGTAGAGGAAGAGGCAGTGGTTGAAAACCTGACAAAAGTCGTTTTCAATGTTTCAATTGTCATAAGTATGGTTACTACTCTAGTGATTGTCCTAAAAAACAAAATAATCAAGATAATGATGCAAAATATATGTTTCTCTCTCCTAAAAAGTAAAACCCTAAAACCTCTCAATTCCTCTCTTCATCATCTTCTTCGATTCTTCCTACAGGTTACTTTCTTTGTTCGTCCCCGTCTCAATATTGTAGTACTATGTGTCGCCGCCACCGTACTCCGTCCTAAAGTCTCCATACTATGTCTTGTAGCCGCCTTACTTCATATCCATAAGTAATTTTTCATGTGATCAATTTTATTTTCTAATACTTATTTTAGTGGATGAATTTAGGTTTACTTATTTGAAAAAAGAATTTATGTTGTGACATATTTGAATGGATTCCTTCCTTAGAGCTATGTTTCATGTTTTGACCAATATTTGTCTATTCTATGTAGCAAAACTAAAAAATTTGAGGGAGAAAAACTTAATATAGAGGTGTAACAAGGTGTGTTTTAGTTATACTTTAGTCTTAGTCTGTTTGATGTAGTGATTTTGTTTGGTATTGAAAGGTAGTGGTAATATGCAGTGTTAGCGGCTTTTTCTGTGTCATGTTTTGTGTCAGTAAAGAGATGTTTGATGAAAACTTATGCTTCACATACAAGGAACTAATTTTCTTAACCTTTTTTTATTGAAATTTATTACAATATTATTTAAAGTATATTATTTTTATAATTCATGTTTTGCGTGTTTTATTGTTTTAGTCCTGTTACATTATATTATCCTACAAAAGCATGCAACACAATTCTAAATAAGAAAAATTTCACATCATAAAAATTTTCACTGAAATAACTGGTCAATTACTTACACAGTTTGAAGATTTGGTAAGGAACATATACTGAATGAGGATCCATCAAAGAGTTCTTCATTATCATAAAAAACTCATCTGAAAATACATGCATCGTGTAAGCCCATTTTAATCAGAAATTTGAATTATGTGGTTAAAGAAGAGTCAAAAACATAAATTTGTTCTTCTAACAAACATCAAACCATAGTTAAAGAAAAGTGTTGGGGGACAATAATATATACTGTAATATATACCATAGTTTTGAACAAAAAAAACCTACATATTTATACTAGCCCTCAGTGTGTCTCCTGTTCCAATGAAGTCCATTTCATATTTTTCCTTCTTGGTCCGTCTATCTTGCGGTGAGATCTCTAATGAATTATCCCACTGCAAAAGAGAAGGAAATGAAGAGTCAAGAACTAATACAGGACTCGGTTGTTGTAACTCAGTTATTTATCAGACATCTGCAGTAGCTCTTACCCTTCCCTAGATTGGTCGTTCACCTTATTTAACCTAATTAAACAAATCTCATTAATTAATTAATTCACATCCAATACAATTAATTAAATTAATAAAAATTAATAAATTTCCAATTTAACAAACCTTTGTGTTAGTGTTTGTGAAGAGACTACAAAAAAAACTTAAACTAGTGAGGTAATTTAGCTGGGTGAAATTCACCTCACAAAAAAAATGAGTGTTGCTGAGTGTCAATCATCTCAGAATGTTGTTTTCAAAATTCAAAATTTGAACGATATCACCCGTCAATTCAATACAGCTTTTGATAGAGTAGTGTCAGAATGGTTGCGAAGTGAAAAACACTCATCAAAAGAAATGCATGAATAACTATATTGCAGCAGGGGTTTCTTGGCTCTCAAAAGCTTGGAAATGAATGCAGTAGCTTCCTCTATTTATAGGGAATGTGTTTGGATCCAAATACGTTTGGAATCGAGCTGAATTCGTGCAAAACAAATTTGATCTGAATGTGAGAAAAGTGTGACTTATAATCCTTTAAAACTCAGCCAAATGATGCGTTTTAAGGATCAATTAACTTCTGGAGACTTGGTTAAATATGTTTAGGTCCAAAACACATGCTAATTTGGCTTGGAATTGAGATTAGTGAGTTTCAAAATTCTGGCAAATGGTGATTTTATTAGTTCCAAGACATCATGTTCAACTCGATGGGGCATCTTCCTAAGGAGGCTTTTTGGTCCCATTCTTTTTCCAATGTGTTAACATCATAACAAATATTAAAATATGCCAACAAAGGTTGCATTTGGATGCTTGAGCACAAAGTTATGGAATGTTGATGTTGACACAAAAAACTTATCATGTAACTTCGAAAAATTCAAGTGTTCAATGGCTGAAAAGGACTTGTAATGTCTTAGTGAATTCCATGGCCTTCCAAGCACAATTTGACCTTGATCATTGAATAAACCTTGTAGAGGGCATCACAAATGATATTGCACAAAAAGAATTAGCCTCCAATGTTAAAAATTGAAGAAGTCGTAATCCTTGGAAGTTGAGAAAAAGTCACTTGAAAATAGGTCAAATTTCACTAAGTCCACAAATGACCTATAATGTCTTCAAACTTTTGATGATTCTCCAAGCATAATTGGCTATTTTCATGTAAATATAAGTTGTAGAGGATGTTTAGAAGAGTCATATGCAAAAATAAGAATTCAAAATTGTTGAGAATTGAAGGAGTTGTGGTCCTTGGGACTTTGACTTTCAAATGTTGACTTTTTTGGTCAAACCATTTGGAACAAACTTGTGCACTTGGACTTTTCTTGCACTCCAAATCACTACATGATCATACAAACTCAAAATAAGGTTTCATTTAATGTATCTTGATTAGAATGCGCAAAGCTTGAGGTAACTTGTTGAAGAAGGCATGAAAATAAACACATGAACTTTTGACTTTTCTTGAGAAGTAAGCAACAAAACTATGATGTATTCTTGACCAAAAATGAGATTGAAACGTACTTTAGAACCTTAGAGATCATGCTTTGAGAGATAGTCCCTTGAGAATAAATGGTTGACCATACTTTGACTTGGGGAATCAATACAAAGCCTAACTGAGGAGCCATTCTTAATACTCTTGCTGAGAAGCCTTACCTTGCACAATAAACTTAAAGGAAACACGACACATTTTTGATATTTTTATTAGTAGTTAGATAAGCAATGAAAATATAAACACAAAGGTAAAACACTAACCAAAGAGGTGCTTGATGACCTCTGCACAAGGCAAACCCCAAGATGAAAATGGGGAGGACAAAGATGTGATCTTGTTTGTATGCAAGGATACAAATGACATGTGGGATCTAATGATTACAAATTAGGGTATGACAATAGCTTTCACGTACCATTTATTTTGAAAACCAAATTCCTTAAAGGTTCTTTCATGTTTTGATGCGGATACTAACATCAAGTAAGTTGAATTCCAACGCGTCTCAACATCTAGAGAAACAAAACCTTTATAATCCATGCTCTCCTCATCAATACATGCCTTCAATTTAGAAAGCCTCACGGGAGAAGATTTATCATACTAAACAACATAACGAACTCTATAAACAGAACTATCAATGTCTTTCAAAACTTCTTTCACAATTAAATTAAATACGTGTGTGCAACACCTCATATGAAAATGGTTTCCACTCATAACTAAACTATTCTTAGACAAAATACTTCTCTTGAGACGTTCAACTCAAACATCATTAGATGAAGCATTATCAACCGTCAAACTAAGCACGCGATTTAAATCCTAATTGTTCAAACACATCTCCATTGTTTCCCAAATAGCATCCCCTGTATGACTTGTGACTTGACAAAAATTTAAAATCTCATTCTATGAGGGCCATTTATTGTCAATGAAATGGACCGTCATACACATATAGCTCAACTTTTGCCATTCTTGATACTCTTGTTGAGAAGCCTTACCTTGCGCAATAAACTTAAAGGAAACAAGACACATTTTTTCTATTTTTATTAGTGGTTAGATAAGCAATGAAAATATAAAGACAAAGGTAAAACACTAATCAAATAGATGCTTGATGATCTCTGTACAAGGCAAACCCCAAGATGAAAAGGGGGAGAACAAAGATGTGATCTTGTTTGTATGCAAGGATACAAATGATATGTGGGATCTTAGGATTACAAATTAGGGTATGAAAATAGCTTTCACATACCATTTATTTTGAAAACCGAATTCTTCAAAGGTTCTTTCAAGTTTTGATGCGGATACTAACATCAAGTAAGTTAAATTCCAACGAGTCACAACACTAGAGAAACTAAACCTTTATAGTCCATGCTCTCCTCATCAATGCATGCCTTGAATTTAGCAAGCCTTGCGGGAGAAGATCTAGCATACCAAACAGCATGACGAACTCTATAAACAGAATTATCAATGTCTTTCAAATCTTCTTTCACAATTAAATTCAATACATATGTGCAACACCTCATATGAAAATAGTTTCCACTCACAACTAAACTATTCTTAGACAAAAGACTTCTCTTGAGATGTTCAACTCAAACATCATTAGATGAATCATTATCAACCGTCAAACAAAGCACGCAATTTAAATCCTAATTGTTCAAACACATTTTCATTGTTTTCCAAATAGCATCCCCTGTATGACTTGTGACTTGACAAAAAGTTAAAATCTTATTCTATAAGGGCCAATTATTGTCAATGAAATGGACCGTCACACACATATAGCTCAACTTTTGAAAAGAAGTCCACATATCAGTGGTGAGACAAACTCTTCGACAATTCAGAGAGAGAAAGTTTTTGAAAATCATTCTTTTTGTGTCCCATAGTTTCAAGACATCACGTGTCAATGTTGTACGCGAACATATTAGAAATCTTGGTGAAACGTGACTCATAAATTTATGAAAAGACTCATGTTCGACCTTCCGAAAAGGAAACTCCATGTTTATGAACATCTTAACCATTTCTCTTCGAATAGCTTATTGGTCAAACTTGGAAATCAAGGGAGAGTCAACATGTTCTTCAGCATTTGTCATAAAAGATGATGTCTTGTGCCTCTTGTAAACGAGACATCTCAATAAATGAATGCATGGAACTAGTTCCATTATCATACTTAATTTTTGTGCCACAATATTTACACGAAGCTTTTTTTTTCTTCTGACGATACAATGAAAAGATTCCAAGCCTCTGAATGATTCTTCCGCTTCTTAGTGTGAGGAGGTGACATTTCATTAAAGACGGTAGGTGGAGGTGTTGAAACCGTATTATTGAATGTTGCATACGTTGGCAAGTAATTAACATTAGTCATCTCAATTATGTTAGATGTAGGAAAACAAATTAGAAAAATATCAAAAAAATACAATTTTAATAAAACCAAAATTCAAAAAAGAAGTAAAGAAGACATCCAATCATAGATATCAACATACGGTGAATGTTCATATCACTCCATAACTTTGGTATTTGAAAACTAAAAACAAATTTCTGAAAACGTAAATTATATAAAAATGGAAATTATCATGAATCAAAACACTTTAATAAATTACCATTTAAATAAAGATACAATTAATAACATTATATATGACATGAAAATTATCATGAATCATAACTTTGTATTACTATTGATTTCTTTGTTTAGCCAAGTATCATATTTTTTATAACGACTCCCTTTGTTCATTCTTATCCATTAATAATAACATTATATATGACATGAAAATTATCAAAATTTCCAATATCATTAATAAAAAGGGTTAAAATCTCTAAATTTGTATTATTAATTTCTCTGCTATTAACAGTTCTATTTGTAGTGCAGTTCAAGGAAACTGAAAGCACAATACCAATTTTATTCGTTCTTGAAAATTATATATAATATTGTGATATGAAGCTATTGTGACATTTGAATGAAGAATAACAAAAAGAAAGAGAAGAAGAAGACTTCAAGAAAGAAGAAAGATAGCTTCATTGATGTTACACGTGTTATGATACAGGCTATATATAGGAAAAGCTTATCACATAACAACCAATCAATGTGTAACTAACTAGTAACAACCTTACTTCTAATATCCATATCAACAATATTGATTAACTAATTTAATCTAAAGACTAAAATTAGCTAATCATAATAGCCCCTCTCAAGCGAAGCATGGTGAATGTTGATCATGCCAAGCTTGGAAATAAACTTGTTGAAGGTTGAAGTAGATAATGCTTTGGTCAGGAAATCCGCGAGTTGCTTATGAATGGAGATTGGCAGCAGCCGAAGTAAACCTTGTTGCAGTTTTTCACGAACCAAATGGCAATCGATCTCAAGGTGTTTGGTTCGTTCATGGAACACCGGATTGAGTGCAATGTGCATTGCACTTTGGCTGTCACAGTAGAGTACAGGAAGCTTGGTACATGTGATGTGCAACTCTTTCATAAGAGCTATCAACCAAATCAATTCACATGTGGCAAACGATAATGCCCGATACTCAGCCTCGGATGACGATCTGGAAATAGTATCCTATTTCTTTGCACGCCATGATATGAGAGAAGTACCCAGAAAAAAACAATAACCTGAGATGGATTTCCTTGAATCGAGGCACCCTGCCCAATCAGAATCTGAGAAGCCAAGGAGTTGTGGTTCAGCATTCCTGCGAAACAAAATTCCTCTACCAGGACTATTCTTCAAGTAGCGTATCACTCTACAAGCAGCATGGTAGTGTGCCATTGTTGGATTGTGAAGAAACTGACTGAGTTGTTGGGTTGCATAGGTGATATCTGGACGTGTGGTGTTAAGATACAGCAGACGGCCTATTAAGCATCTATAAGCTCCAATGTCTTCAAAGGCTTTGCCATTATCAGCGTGTAGCTTGACTGAAGGATCAAGAGGTGTGGGTGCTGGTTTTGATCCAAGCATACCGGATTCCTGTAAGAGATCTAAACAGTATTTTCGTTGTGATAATGAGATCCCTGCTTTTGAATGAGCTACCTCGAGGCCAAGAAAATACTTGAGTATTCCCAGATCTTTGATGCTAAAGTTTTCATCCAGAATGATTTTGATACGATCAAATTCAGGCATAGATGTTCCAGCCAGAATTATATCATCAACATATACTAAAACAGCTGTAAAATGTGCATCAGTTTTCAAAGTGAAGAGGGAATAATCAGAAGTAGATTGAGAATACCCTTGTTGAAGTAAAAGAGTTGTTAACTTTTCATACCATTTGCGACTGGCTTGTTTTAGACCATATAAACTCTTTTGGAGTTTACATACTTGATTGGGCCTGTGACATGAAACGCCTTCAGGAATGGTCATGTACACATCTTCCTGCAATTCCCCATGTAAAAACGCATTCTTAACATCAAGTTGATGTAAAAACCAGTTGTTGATGGCTGCAGCTGCAAGAAGAGTTCTGACAGTAGTAAGCTTTGCTACTGGTGAAAATGTATCAAAGAAGTCAAGCCCTTCGATTTGGTTATAGCCCTTTGCAACAAGCCTAGATTTGTACCTCTCTATTGTGCCATCTGCTCTATGTTTTACTTTGAACACCCATCTGTTGCCAATTGGTTTGACATGTGGTGGCAAATCAACCAAAATCCAAGTTCTATTCTTGTCTAATGCATCTAATTCAAACTTCATGGCCTTGGTCCAATCCTCAGATAAACAAGCTTCTTTGTAGTTCTTTGGCTCATGTGTAGGTGTGATATTAGATGCAAAAGCACGATGAGATGCAGAAAGAAAATGTAATGAATCATAATTAGAAATAGGATAGATAGATTTAGATGTACCTAATGATGACTTGACTGCTGAAGCATCGGATGTATTGCAAACATAATCTGAGAGATAGTTACGTGTATGTTTGACTCTGACAGGTCTGGGCTGAATGTGATCATTTTCAGTATCGGGTGTATCAGGCACATATTGAACATCATGGTTCTCATCAGGATTTGCTAAAGTTTCAGGATTAGTGTTGGGATGGTGGTCATGTTCCTCAATAGTGGGTTCAAGACTTTGTGAAGGACCAATGTTAGGCTGGTGTTCATGTTCCTCAATAATAGGTTCTAGACTATGTGGTGAAACAGGGTTGATAGAATTATGTTGTGATGAGTCAGAGGGTTCTGTGTGAGGGTGATAATCCCAATTAATAGAGTTGGAATTGGAATAGGGGAAAATGTGCTCATGGTGTATGACATTTCTAGAAACAAAAATAGTATGACTGTTTATATCATATAGCACCACACCCTTCATACCATTCTTGTATCCTAAGAAAATGCATTTACGACCTCTTGGCTCAAGTTTAGTTCTATGCACGTTCAATGTTGATACAAAGGCTAGAGACCCAAACACTTTGAGACTGTGCATATCAGGATGTTTATTATGCAGGATGAAATGGGGAGAAAAATTGTTTAAAACATGTGTGGGAATCTTATTGATAATGAATGTGGCGTGTAAAATGGCATATGACCAGAATTTCTTTGGGAGTTTTGACTGAAAAAGGAAAGCTCTTCCAACATTTAATAAATGTTGATGTTTCCTCTCCACTCTACCATTTTGTTGTGGAGATTCAACACAACTTGTTTGATGTATGATTCCCTTAGATGCATAAAAATCAGGAATGGAAAATTCAGGACCATTATCGGTTCTGATAATTTTGACATGACACTTATGTTGATTTTCTATGAGACTGACAAAATTCATGACATGCTGTCTAGCTTCAGATTTAGCTTTCATTAAAGTTATCCATGTGTATCTGCTACAGTCATCAACAGCAGTTAAGAAGTATGAATGACCATGTAAAGAATGAACAACAAGGGGTCCCCAAATGTCAAAATGGATCAATTCATAAGGGTGATTAGCTATACTAGTACTAACTGTATAGGAAAGCTTTCTTTGTCTAGCATAACAACATACATCACAAACATCTCTATGATTAACTGTGATAAAGGGAAATTGAGAATGTAAGTACAAAAGTCTATTTTGGGATAAATGTCCGAGTCTAAAATGCCATAGGGCTCTGTCTGGTAAAGTGACATTGGCTGCTAGAGCAGGGGTTAAGGCTGGTGAATTATTATCTCTCAGTATTAAGAAGTACAATCCATCTTTCTGCTCAGCAGAACCAGTCATCTTCAAGGTGAGTTTGTCCTGTATAACACATTGTGAATTGAGAAAATTGACATTGCAATTAGAGAATTCACACAATTTTGAAACTGACAGGAGATTTAAAGAAAACTCAGGAATAAGAAGAACATTGTGCACTATGAATTCAGGGGAAAATGAATTGTGCCAGAATAGTTTGCAACAAGGCATTGTCCATTTGGCAATTTAACATTAATAGGAGTGATTTTCGTATATGAGTGAAACCATTTTGCAGAACTGCATATGTGATCAGAAGCTCCTGAATCAATGATCCAAGAACCACTGCTACTACTATGCATGCAATGATATGTGTTACTTGTTGATGAATGACCAACAACAACTTGATTTGAAGAAGCATGTCCTGAAGATTGGCCAATGCTGGATTTATGAATTAGCTCCATTAGAGCACTGAATTGACCTTGAGTTATAGGTGAATTGTCACTTTTGATGTCAGCACCACTAGAAGAAGATGCATCATCATTGCCTTCTGATGCCACATTGTGAGCTGAATTTGGAAACTGCTTCTGCATATGGGGAGGTACACCATGTTTCTTGAAGCAATTTTCAACAGTGTGATTGGTCGTGCCACAGAAAGTGCAGACACGAGCTCCATGTTTTGAAGTACTGGGTCTGGCACCAAACCTCTTGGAATCAGCAGCATTAATCAGTGCTTGAGACTCATCATTGATAATAGGAAGATGAATTTGTCGTTCATGTTGAATCACCATGGAAAAGATCTTATTCATGTTTGGCAAAGGATCCATTAACAAGATTTGAGACTTAACTACAGCAAATTGTTCATTCAAACCAGTTAAGAACCTGATTATGTGCATCAATTGGTGGTTAGATCTTGCACTACATATAGCTTCACAAGAGCATTTGATGCGACATGTACAAGTTGGTAAAGGTAAATACAAATCTAATTCTTCCCAAAGAATTTTAAGATCAGAGAAAGAATCAGTTACCAATTTGTTTTCTTGTTTGAGACTATAGATTTCTTGCTACAGCTCAGAAATACGAATAAGATCACCCTAAGAAAACCTTTCTTTCAAATCATTCCATACGTCAAGCGCATTTTCCATGAAAACCATAGACTGAGAAATTGAGTCTGAAACTGAGTTCATGATCCAAGAATGCACCAACATGTTGCAACGATTCCAAGCACGCAAAGATGGATCGAAAGATTCAGTGGGAACGGAAAGAGAACCATCAATGAATTCGATTTTCATTTTTCCACCAAGAGCTCTTTTCATGCTTCGAGCCCATGAATGATAGTTGGAACCTGTGAGTTTTGGAAGAACGGTAACAGAACCGGGACCATCACTAGGATGAATAAAGTATGGAGAAGTTTGATCCAAAGCCGGATCAAGCGGTGAGGTTCGAGAAGGAGCCATGGATACAGAGAAACGAAGAACTGATGGAGAAGATCAATTCAGTTAGATAACAGCGGAATAGGGATCGATATGGCGATTGATACCATATTATGATATGAAGCTATTGTGACATTTGAATGAAGAATAACAAAAAGAAAGAGAAGAAGAAGACTTCAAGAAAGAAGAAAGATAGTTTCATTGATGTTACACGTGTTATGATACAGGCTATATATAGGAAAAGCTTATCACATAACAACCAATCAATGTGTAACTAACTAGTAACAACCTTACTTCTAATATCCATATCAACAATATTGATTAACTAATTTAATCTAAAGACTAAAATTAGCTAATCATAATATATAACAAAATAATTAACAACACACTTTACTGTTTTCTCTTTTTGTATTTAAAAGTTAAACAAAAATCTAATTTCTAGGATAAGAACAAATACAAAAACACAGACAAAACATAATTTTTTCAGGATACCATTTGTTGTTGGAGTTTTTTATTAGGGAGTATTTAATATTGTGAGATTTCTTTTTAGAGCAATCCTTTTATGAGAGACACCACATATTCACCTAAAACTTTAAGATGATAGGTGAGCAACCCCTTTATGAGTTCTTTTATTTATAAATGTTAAAGTCTCACATTTTCAACTAATGTGAGACTATTATCCATACTATTCATATTTGATAAATTCTTAACCGATATATATATATATATATATATATATATATATATATATATATATATATATATATATATATATATATATATATATATATATATATATATATATAGAGAGAGAGAGAGAGAGAGAGAGAGAGAGAGAGAGAGAGAGAGAGAGAGAGAGAGAGAGAGAGAGAGAGAGAGAGAGAGAGAGAGAGAGAGAGAGAGAGAGAGAGAGAGAGAGAGAGAAATTAATTGTTATGCACTGTCAATGTAAAAAGTTTTACACTTTCAATACATCACCATCATCCGTTTGTATTACTTATTAAATGATTAAAATAAAAGTCAAACATTTTAAATAAATCAATGATTGTGATTAACTGACAGTGTAAAAAATCTTTACACTGTCAGTGTATATCAATTAAATTTATATATATATATATATATATATATATATATATATATATATATATATATATATTATATATATATATATATATATATATATATATATATATATATATATATATATATATATATATATATATATATATATATATATATATATTATTATTTTTTTGAATTTTGTTTAAACTTACAAAATTTCAAACTTAACGTTTAGATGACTTTAAACTTATTTTAAATTATAGTTTTTAAATTTGTTTGAGTTCTCAGCTCTTGTTCTCTCCTTACATGTTTTTCCCATAAAAGAAACTTTAGGTTGCTTGAAAACTATCACTACGAGTGAGCTTGCTTGAAAACTATCGTTACCGATAGAAGATAAGGTGCAATTCTATGACATGGTTCTTAGATTTTCAATTTTTTATATTTATTTTTGTGGCCACCACAAACACTCCATTTATATGTAAACTCAATCAATGTATAACTCCCTCATTCCAAACACAAAGCTCTAACATGTCTTCATCACCATTAATATTCATAGTGAGGAGGTTCCAACAAGAGTTGGTGCCTCCAGCTTCTTCAACTCCTCGAGAAGTTAAATTAGTATCTGACATTGATGATCAACAAGGTTTACGTTTCAATATTCCATTCATATTTATCTATCGCCATGAACCATCAATGGAAGAGAAAGACCCTGTTAAAGTTCTGAGAAATGCACTCTCACAAACACTTGTTCATTACTATCCATTTGCGGGAAGGATTAAAGAAGGTGTTGGACGCAAGCTGATGTAACACTTGACCAATTTGGTGACTCACTCCATCCACCATTCCCTTGCTTCCAAGAACTTCTGTACGATGTTACTGGCTCAGAACTAATTATTGATCGTCCCATTCGACTCATTCAAGTTAGTTTTAATAATTCCTGAATCACTAAAATTTAAATAAGCAAATCTAAACATGTTTACCACTATAAGAAATTTGAAATATACAGACAGAAACCAAACACCATTAACCCTCAGTAGTGATGGATATATAATTTTTTAAAGTTGATTTGCTTAAATTTATTTTTTATAATATTTTAAAATTGGTAAGTTTTATTATTTTTTATTTAAGTTATTATTAAATAGATTGTAAATTAAATTATTAAATTTTTAAAAAAAAATTATTTTAGCCTAACTTTTTTACAAGTTTTTTTCCCTATTTAGGATTTTCATTTTACTATTTAAATCTATATTTATACATATGAGTAAGTATTATGGTTTATTTCACATCGTTAATTGTTTATTAATTAAACCACTTCGTTATTAACATTATCAAAATTGTTCAAAAGATTATTTCCTTATGAACTTTTTTATAAATTTGATGAGTCAAGTTTCTACACAATATTTTTTTATATATTTAATTTTATTCACAATTTAAATGAAATGTGATTTTTTTAAAATTTGTTGTGTTTTCATCTATTAAGAGTATAATTTTAAAATAGAACATGTCCCCCAAATTGTTATGGACGTCCCTGTATGTATAGGGAAAACAAAGTAGAACAAACATCCATTGATATAGATTTTACGACTTATGTGTTGTTGTTTAAAATCAAATTTCTTGTAGTGTATATATTTTTGTTATTTTATAACTAAAATAAATAAATCTTTAATAAAATGGGTTTTGTTGGTTTGTAAAATATTTTAAAACATGACAGCTGACACGTCTCAAGTGTGGTGGCTTGATATTGACAATAAGTTTTAACCATACAATGAGTGATGGAGTTGGTATTAAACAGTTCATGGATACATGGGCAGAAATGGCTCGAGGAGCACATCAACCTTCCATTCAACCAGTCTGGCGTAGAGAGATTCTCATGGCAAGAGATCCCCCATGCATTACATGTAACCATCGTGAATATGAACAAGTACTTCCACCAAATAATACCATCAAGGAAGAAGATACTACAACCATACTCCATCAATCTTTCTTCTTTAAACCTTCAGACATAGCTGCACTTCGTCTCTTGGTTCCATTTCAATGTACCACATTCGATCTTATCACTGCATGTTTTTGGTATTGTCGCACAAAAGCATTGCAGTTAGAGCCACAAGATGAAGTACGAATGATGGTCATCGTCAATGCACGTTCGAGGTTTAACAATAATCATTCCCCCCCACTTATTGGATATTACGGTAACTTTTTTGCTTATCTATCAACTGTCACCACTGCAGGGAAACTTTGTGAAAACTCACTAGGATATGCAGTTGAGTTAATAAGAAAAGTAAAAACCGAAGTTACAGAGGAATACATACAGTCTGTAGCAGATCTTATGGTTATTAAGGATCGATGCTTATTTACAACCGTGAGATCATGTATTATTTCAGATTTGACTCGAGCTAAATTTAGAGAAGTGAATTTTGGATGGGGAGAAGGGGTGTATGGTGGAGTCGTAAAAGGTGGGGCTGGACCTTTTCCAGGTGCAACTTATATTTTTCCTCAAAAGAACGCAAAAGGAGAAGATTGTTTCATGTTGCCTATTTGTTTGCCCTCTCAAGTAATGAAGAGGTTTGCTGAAGAGTTAGATCACATCCTTGGTAATCAGAATTAACCTCCAACATCACAATAGAATTACCAAAACATATGTTAATTATTATTTTAATTTTTAAGGTACTTACGTTGTTCCTCCACATAAGAATGTAAAAGGTAAAGAATGTTTGATATTACTTATTTGTTACGAGATGCTTCGTAGCTAAAATTATCCTACCACAAGTGGTCATAATTAACTAATTTTATTTTATGTGAAAATATATTCATTTATATATTTGTAAGTTACAATATATATATATATATATATATATATATATATATATATATATATATATATATATATATATATATATATATATATATATATATATATATATATATATATATATATATATATATATATATATATATATATATATTAAAAAACTAACTATTATGGCAGTTAAATGGATGTTAAAACTATCAATTTGTACAAAGTAATCCAAAGGGGTCTAGCTAAACACACCCAAAACTATATGCTCACAAACCACCTATCTCAAAAGCAATTGAGCAATATGCTTTCGAAGGCTAGATTTCGTCCAAATTCTATGAACACTATTATCTATAGTATTTTCCTTTATACTAGTATTGTTATTACTAATGTTGTAAACACTTTCATTCATATGTTTCCAACACTCATAAATTGTTTCCACCAACGACATTCTAAGAATCTTGGCTCTCTAATGTTTGCTCTTATTAGCATTAATCACCCATTACAATTCTTGATCCCGACCCTGTGGTTCATGATCCACATTTATCCAATTCAGCACCACTTTTCATATGTTCCTCGTGATCCTGCATTCGAACAAAAGGTGCTTCAAGTTTTCCACATTATCACAGAGTACGCACATGTTGTCGTTCAACATACCAAACTTTATCATCCTAACTTTTATTGCAAGTAGATCATGGCACGCAAGCCACAACGTAAACTGTGCTCTTGGTCGAGCTGCATTATCATAGAAAATTTTCCTCCATGGTATTGATTGGTGTTTCTCCAGCAGACTATAATAAACATTCTTCATGGTATTGATTTGTGTTTTTCTAGTTAAAGATGTTTAAATAGGGGCAGCTGTCATACCCTAAATTTTACCCTGGGTTTTTTCGCTTGCACCAGCATAGCATGAACCGATCCATTTTAGTCGTGCATTTCATTAGTTAAAAAGCATTTATCAGAGTTTATATAAAAAGTTAGGAGTTCTGGCATTTTATCTGATCTTGATGATATTCATTCAGTCATATGTTGATTGAGAAGTCGAAAGACTTGATTTCTCAATCTCAGTGCATAATTTATTTTGTTGCATCTTGTTTCAAAGGTTTAGAGGGTGATAATCAAGAGTGTTTTCATTGTCTGAATATGTATAGGGTTTTGTTTGTGTTTGAGAAAGAGAAGCAAATGGTTCAAGGGTGATTCATTTGCATCCATTGTCTGTTTAGATTTATTTAATCATTGAATCAGTACATTCACCAGACATTTGTATTTTATTACTTGTCACAACATGCATTTTGTTTCGCATAGTGCTTGAAATTTCAGCCAGGTTAATTTTTCGGATCTACAGGCAGATCGGTCTCATCGTTTCTCAACTGTACGTCGCAATAGAGGGCGAAAATTTTCAAAATTGAGCTCGAAGACATCAGTTTTCTTAATCTATGGTTCGCGTAGTTTAACTTGGTGTGCTCATTTTAATTTTTCGACTACTTTTTCTATTGCATTTTTATCTGCCTGAGCCTTTCAACCGGTTATTTTTAATTTCAAAATTTAATCAAAACATGTATGTTTTCGAAAAGTTTATTTCGCATTGATAATTTTGGTGCATTCAATTTTATTTTTCGAATATTTATTTGCCCGAGTTTTGTTCATTTTTTATTCAATTTTTTTAATCAATTTAAATAGTAGATTTATTTATAATTAATCATGTCCTTAAATATAATTTTATTTGAATCTTTTAATTATATTATATTTATATGTTTTTTTTAAGTTTTAATTTTTTTTAAGAGTTAAGTGTTACTTAAGAAAAAAAGAGTAAACAAATATCTTCTTTTCCCTCCACAAACCAATTGCCACGTGGCCATTTTTCTCACCATAAAAGTCAGCCCACTTGGACACCTCTCTCTCCATATGTATTGTTTTACCTTTTCTCACATACACACACAGTGAAACATCAAAAAACACAACAACAACATGAAGAACATGGTCACCATCATCATCTTTTCCAAACCATTCCTCCACCTCCAAATATAACATTTCCAATTTCTTACAAATAATCACCTCCATTTTGAATTTATTTCATCCATGTTCATAAAAAATTACATCAACAAACAACACACAATATCCATAAGCTCATGAACATAACTCACATAAGCACTCCATAAACTCATCCTTCATCTTTTCCGATGCTCTTTCTCATAACCGAACACACATATTCAACCGAAATAAAAAAACCATTTTCGATCAACATCGCATCAGCTTCGAGGTCACAATCGGACCGTCGGTTGCATCCAAACGAACAACCATCACAGTCGGAACGCAACACCCAACAAAGGTATATATATTAGTTCCTATTTGTTGAACCTTACATGTTTGACTAAAGTGGTGTTCATGAGCAAGTTTGTCGTTTGAATGAAATAGTGCTTACGTTCATATTTCTTCCGATTTTGCAACCTGGTTTTCAACGTTGATACTGTTACTGATGGATTTTTTTTCTTCCATTTTATTGAGTTTTATTTTATTAAAAAAAACTAACTTTGATACTATTAGTGCTAGAGTTTCTTTCCATTTTTATTGTGTTTTTAAAAACTAACTTTGATACTGTTAGTGGTGGATTTGATTTCATTTTTATTAAAACTTTTTGAAAGAAAATAACTAAACTTAATAGTGTTGGCGGTGGATATGCTTTTCCTGCATTTTACATTCTTATTTCGTTACTGTTTCTCTAAAAATTTCAAGCTTGTCTTAGTTCTTTCTTTTCTTTATGTTACTTTTTTATATATATATATTTTTTTTTTTACTATTTTTTTAGTTACTTTATATTTAGTGGAAAATGTAGATCAAAATGTCTTAGTGCTTATGGGTTTGTATCTCACATGAGACCTAAGGCCCATTTAATTTTTTTACTAGTTATATCCCATGTTTTTTATTATGATTGGGATTAAGTTGAATTTCTTTGTTTTTCTTTCTTTCTTCTTCGATTACGATAGTTGTGATGTGAAAATTTGTAATACTATTGTAATAATAATATGCTTGATTGCTACTTGGTTTCATTGCTTTGTGATTTCGAAGTTAAAAATTCAATTTAATTCTCGAAATCGCTTAAACGCATAAAATTTTGTTAACCGGCCTCAGATAGGATGTTTCCTACATGAATCGCTTTACGATTGCTTAAACATTACGCTAAATTTCTTTTAATTTAATTTCTGATTTTATTTCGAGTCCCTTGGCTTTCTCTTGGGCCTTCTTACAACGAGACTCTTTTATTTTTTACAACTGTCTTTCAAAGCTTATATCATTTAATTATTATGTTGTATCCTCATTCGATAAATTGTACCCCCATTCCCGTAAGTATGTAATAAATTTATCGCTTTCATTTACTTTACTGTATCAGTTGATTGTTAATTCCAAGATTAAAATCAACCTTTTTCAGAAAAGAACAAAAAAACAAACACTCGATCCAACGTCGAGTCTTTTTTTCCTAAATCAAATCCAAATTGATTACAAAGTCAAATATACCCCTGCCACATCCAAATTATTTTCATAAGTCAACTTCTAACACTTGATCCAACGTCAAGTCGTCCCCCTGTTTTTAAAAGCTTTTCACAATAAAAATGGAAGAAACTGATTAAGTTTAGACTTTCTCTGTTTTGAATGTTAGGATACTGCTGTAGAGCTCAATGTCCAAACATTCGTCTTCCATATTAACAAACAGTAATTACTAGAATTAGGTCATTTCTCTTATAGAAGAAAAAGATTGATTGGGTATCGACCTTCTCTTTCCCGATTATTTGGACACTGCTGTAGAGCTCTCTGTCTGATTAATCGTCTTCCGTTAATAAACTTTGACCTAATTTACCACACATTTTCATAAACAAACTTTTGGATGAAAAGAGAGTGATTAGGCTTAGGCCTCTTCCTTTTCGGGCATTCGGGTACTGTAGTAGAGCTCCCTGCTTGGATGCTTGTCTCCGCTTAAAATCAACTCAAACTCATCAAACTTGTTTTCCGCCCTTGTGCGACTCCGAAAACATTTTTAGAAAAGAGTATGCAACATCCATTTTGATGTGAAACAAACAAAGACTTCAGCCTCCAAGAGCGAGAAGCAAGTAAAGGTTTAATCGCTCAAATGTGATCCTAGCATCACTCTCTTTAAAAGCAATCCATCTAGTAGTTCTCTTTGGGTAAAACTACGTATGCCTTGAGTTCTTCATAGCACCTGGAGATACGTAGGAGCAGGATTGCAAAATCTTGTCGGGCACATTAATATTAAAAACCCTAAGTCTTTCCTTTCTTTCTTTCTCTTTCCTCACCCGATAAGTAGAAGATCGCAAACTATATCACGCTAACACTTTAACACGAAACTAACTAAATGGGTCCCATCGAGTACGATGGATGTGAGGGGTGCTAATACCTTCCCCTCGTATAACCGACTCTCGAACCCGATTTGGTTGCGATGACCATTTCTTTTTGCTTTTCGTGGTTTTATCAATATTTTCCTTTTCCCTTTTTGGGAATAAATAAAGTTCGGTAGAGACTTTGTTTTGTTTATATTTCGAGTGTTCCTTATGCTCGGGTATTTTTCGTGTCGCGACAGCTGGCGACTCTGCTGGGGACTATAAGTTCTCCTATTCGAGTCAACCCTAATTTAGTTTGTTTTATGTTTGAGTTTTTGCTTTTATCTGTTTATTTAATTCTTGTTTGTTTTATCTATATATGCCTTTATTATCTGTATTTCCAATTGTTGTGTTATTGGTATATGGTATCATTGGAACTTTCTGGACTATTGACATTTGTGTGAGGAAAAGCTTTATACCTGAGCTATGAGAAAAACTTAAGTTAGGATGGTGGTTGTGTAGTATTGACCTGCGAGACATCGGACTCGTTAGGTTGATGCGAGAACCCCACTCAGATGAGATCCCTTGAAAGTATTACTGTCTTACGATTAGTCGTATTGGTGGTGATACTTTTAACCTCGATCTATGATTCTGAGGACCTTTTGTAGAACCCTGAACCTATGGCTTTTAGGACCGATGGTTGTGTAGTGTTGACCTATGAGACTTAGGACTCATTGGGTTAATGTGAAAACCTCACTCAGAATAGATCATTATTTGAGGATATTATTGTCTTACGAGTAGTCGTTCTGACGATAATATTGTCAGGTGTGATCCATGACTCTGGGAACCGTGTCTAGAACCATGGAGTCAATGGTTGTGTAGTATTGGCCTACGAGACTTAGGACTCGTTGGGTTAATATAAAGACCTCACCTAGAATAGATCTTTTTTAAGATATTATTGTCTTACGATTAGTCATTCTGGCGATAATATTCTTGAATTGGGTCCATGACTCTAGGAACCTTTTAAACCCTAGAGCCTACCTGTGTTTGGTTTTCCTATTCCTGGAACCTTTCCTCCATAAAGTAATTAATCAGAAAGTTCCAATGATCACCTACCCAACTGTACATACATAAACGTAAAACATTTCATAATCATAACACATATGACATGTGCATATTTTCAAGGGACCTGAAGACCCTGTTGATTTCAGGCATTCAGGAGACATGGGTAGCAATCAGAAAAGTACTTATTCATTCAAGTTCAGGAATCCAAAGCTAGGATTGATTAAGGGATTGATCTCAGATGTGAAAAAAATTAGAAGGAACAACTTTTGTGTTGAGTATGGTGACATGTTAACTATCATGAACACCGAGGTGGATGCTTGGGCCATTTTTACTTTGGCACAATTCTATGATCCTCCCTTGCGGTATTTCACATTCCAGGACTTCCAATTGGCGCCAACACTGGAAGAGTTCTCACATATAGTAGACATTGGTATTAAGGATGAAATCCCTTACACCGGTCTAGGGGAACTTCCTACACATCAACAAATAGGTTCATCTATACATCTAGATAAAGCGGAAAAGAAAGCTAATCTTTGACCAAAAGGAGACACTTTGGGCTTCACTTTGAAGTTCTTAGTGGGAAAAGCTTCATATTTCAAAAGTAAAGAGGACTGGGTCGCTTTCAATGTTGTGTTAGCCTTGATACTCTATGGGATTATCTTGTTCCCGAACATTGATGACTTCATGGACATGACTGCTATACGCATTTTCTTGCTCAAGAATCCCATTCCCACCCTACTTGCAGATGTTTATCACTCTATCCATTGGAGAAATGAGAAGAAGGGGGGATGGTCCAGTGTTGCGCTCCTTTACTGTATAAATGGTTCTTATCTCACTTACCAAGCGAAGGACCTTTTGTTCAGAACAAGGATAACCTCAAGTGGTCTAAAAAAATCATGTCTCTCACTGCCAATGACATCGCCTGGTACTCTCGTGTTTATGATGATGTGGACATAATCGTCAAATGTGGCAACTTCCATAATGTGCCACTCATAGGAACTCGAGGTTGCATCAATTACAACCCTGAGCTTGCTATGCGGCAACTTGGGTTTCCTATGGATGACAAACCAGAAGACAAGTTGTTAGAAGGTTTCTTGTTGGGAGAAGGAGTGAAGGACTTTGATCTGGTGAAGAGGATAGGTCGTGCCTGGACTAAAGTTCGTAGAGAAGGAAAAAGGGAGCGTGAAAAGAAGAATTGTATAGCTAGAGAGCCATATACAAGTTAGGTCCAAGCCAGAGCTTCTCAAGACAAACTACCATACCCTTCTGAGCCTCCAATGCATACAAATCCTCCAGAACCTACTCACGTCACTATGGAGGAAGCTAAAGAGCTCAAAGTTGTCATCCAAAGTTTGGAAAAAGAGAATGAAGAGCTACAGTTGAACCTTTTCTGGATTAATGAAGAAAGGGATAATCATAAGTGGGAGCTTGGGCGGAAGAAAACACAGCTTCGAGCAAATGTGGAAAGGACTGATAAGGATGAATATAAGAGAAAAAGAGTCAAATAGGGGTTAGATCACGCTGGCAACTGCTTGAATACCGTCAAAAGCCAACTGAAAGAGGCTGAGAGGGATTTTCATGAGAAAGAGAAATGGTGGAAGCTCGCCACAAAACAAAAGAAGGAGATAAGAGAGACGCTTGAGGCTGAGATAGCCAACCTCAGTGTTTCACTATGTGAATCAAAATAAAGGGAAGAACGAGAATGCCGCAGTAAAGAGAGTGCTTTGGCTGCTACTCAGGTTACACCTGAAATGTGAAAAGGAAAGTGCCAGGAGGCTGAAAATGCAAATGAGTGAGAACGATACTGGAGAGGCCGACATGACTCTTTGCTACGAGAAGGTGAAGATTGGATGAACGCAAGGGAAAATGTGAATGCTAGTTTGGCAGCCTGCGAGGAAACCATCCAGTTTTTACAAGAACAAAGAAACGAGTATCGAGACAAGTTTTCCAGTTTGATAGACTTCTGTAATGGCATGGCTAAGAATGTGCCTTTGATGCTAAGATGTGCTCTGAAAGACATAGACAATGACAACATCCCTCTTTCAGGGACCGAATTTATTTATCTTTGTGAAGACATGATGAAAAGGTTCAAAGGAGAGTTGGAAGAGCTCAACAAACAGAAGCCTACAGTCTAACCCTGTCGTTTTGTACTTTCCTTTATGTTTGAAAGAATATTTTGTACTAAATCCTTGTACTCTGTTTTGAATTGAATGAATGAAAGATTTTGAGTTTCTTTTGTACAAAAAGTTTGGTTCCATTCTTGTTTTATTCCCCGTGATCTCTTTAAAATGCTTGCTAAATAACAAGGAATCTAACACAGTTCCCTGAAAATAAAATTGAACATAAGCATAAAAGACATTTTTTATAGCCACGTGCATCAAAGTATGCATTGCGCATTTCATTTATCAAAATAAAAATTCATTTCATTTTTTCCTCGTCTCTAGTAGTTCAAGTTGATTCCTCAATATGCACGCTACTGATGCGGTGCTTTTCACAAGTATACGAACGCGTCAGAGTAATATAAAAGATTGTCGAATCCACAGAGACCAAGTGTCAATCTATCATTATCTATTGTTATGGTGTTTATCAAAGGCAATCAAAATAGGTGTTTTTAGAGTGTGCAGTGAAAAGTAAAGTATTGAATGAAGTTTAATTAATAAAGACAGGGTCGAATGTAATTCACATAATCAGTTAATAATCCAAGTACTTGCTAATAGAACTACTTATGGGCAATGTTTTCTACTTTGAAAAGAACTAATTTAACCGGAACTGTTTCTTTGGCGTATTCAGAACCGAGTTGTACTCCCTAATCAAACCCTCTTATTGTCACTTATAAAAAGGCGCGCATTGCGTTAGAGTACTAAACCTATTTTTAAGAAATATAGTATCTTGACTAAGTTGAAAAATATTATAACCTGGATTTCATAACCAAAAGAGGTTCTTACGAACCAGACTCTAAACTTATAAACGCGTCCGAAAATAGTTTTAAAATCTCTTTTCTTCTTAAATTAAAAACTCCTAATGAACTAAACAAAGCGCTTTCGCTGTTTTTGAAATAGTTAAAAACAATAAAGTTTAGATAGACGTTGGACGGCTTTCGATCTTACCCAACAGAATTGAAGTGTGGGAAAACTTAAGTTGAAAGTTAAAATAGCCCTTAAGCGTTTCTACGAACAATTGTACGGATTATTGGTTCAATTACGATCCTTACATTCTAACCTTATAAATTTAGTTAGACATGGTAAAGTAAAAATGCATTAATTTAAATAAAAGTAGTGCGAGTGCGAGAAATAAATAAAGTAAAGCGAGTGCGAGAAATAAATAAAAGTAAAGCGAGTGCGAGAAATAAATAAAGTAAAGCGAGTTCGGGAAATAAAATAATTTAAAGCGAGTGCGAGAAATAAATAAAGTAAAGCGAGTGCGGAAAAATAAATAAAGTAAAGCGAGTGCGAGGAAATAAATAATTTAAAGCGAGTGCGAGGAAAATAAATAAAGTAAAGCGAGTGCGGGAAAATAAATAAGATAAAGACAAGTAATAAAAACCTGCTCCAATCGGAGGGTTGAGTAAATTGCAAAGCAGAAATGAAAATGGAGGCAAGATTAACTTCCTTCCAAAATGCTCTAAACTCGATTACAGACTCTATCACAGACTCGATTACACAATTGTGGTAACACTCCAATGAGAAGCGATTACCACTTTAAATTACTGAATATATGCCTAAGTGAAACAAAGTTGCTCTGAGTTTGCCTCTGCTCTAAGTTTGGATGATTGTAAAAGTGATTTCGAGTTTCTATTTATAAGCAAGTAAAAAGATGGATATGACAAGGATGCCCTTCAACTTGAAAATGGGAGGGAAAACTTTTCCTCTTGTGGCGCCCGCCACAAGGCCATGGCGCCCGCCACTAGACCATTCTGAGGCGCCTTAGTGGAAGTAGTGGGGAACGTGGCAGTTGAGGGAAGTTGAGCTTGGACACGTCATGGCAGGGTCTATGGCGCCAGCCATGGGGGAAGCCACAAGTATAAAATGCTGAATTTTAGGGTTTTTGGCTCTTTCTCGCTCCTTTTCTCGATCGGGGCACCGATTAAAGTAAAAACCTGAAAACAAAGAAAAACATAGTAATAACACAACAAAATAGCAATAAAACAACTAGAATGCATGTGAAATCGGAGTCGAAAATACGGTAAATTTCAGTGTTATCAAACTCTCCCACACTTAAACCTTTGCTTGTCCTTAAGCAAAACATTAAAAAGTTCATAAAAGAAAAACTGGTGTAAACGAGTGCTTCAGGTAAAAATTCTAAGTTAAAGTCGGGATGCAGTGATAGGTACTAACTGAGTGAACTAAGGGTATCATGATGACACTAATCCGCAAATACGGACATAAACTTCATTTCTATATTAACCAACCCATATTATCCCACAATACCTAGGCCTGCCTCTTCATCTCTTTTTGTGTCCTTTTCGTTCAGGCGCAATCACATTAAGCCCATTATCCGTACATGCTTCATAGTAGAGTGGTCTGTTAGTGATTATGATCTGAGCATGGGTTTCTGGCACATAAATATGTGTAAACCCTTTTATTGGACCCAACTGTAGTTGTGGGGGATCGGATCGTAATCCGCCCTACCGAGTTCAGTGCCAGATACCTCTGAACCAACTAACAGTGGGTAAGTTTTTCTTTTCCTTTTTTATTTTTCTTTTTCTTTTTGTAGCAAATTTTTACAATTCTTTGGTTTAAATGACTTTGTGAGGGTCACCTATACCGGAGTTGCCTTTTTTTGCTTTCTTTTATTTTTTGTTTTGCTGGATCATTCACTTATTTGCATCGGTCCCCTACGTAGAGGATGCGTAGGCCGGAGCTGACTGCTGAGATAAACTACTGAGGACTTATACGGAAATGATGATTAAGGCCATGTCATATGGGGTTTCGGGAATGATTCCTATATTTATGAAACTTATGGTTCTAAAACAAATACTGATGTTTCGCAAAGTTCTCCCAAGTCACCACATCCTTACTCAAAACATGTCTTTAAAACCTGAAAACTTTCGGAATAACACTGTTTTCTTTTGCAAAAAAATTTCGGTGGGGCTAAAGGTATGGGGAGGTTAGATTGTACTAAAGATATACTATATTTGGTGACTCGTCAGACTCATGCATTATACTAAAAAGCAAAATTAACAACTAAAAGGAAAATAAAAATAAACAAGCTATCTAAAAACAGCAAAGAAAAGCGATAAAGGAAAGACGAGAAAAACAATAAAGAAAAGACGATAGAGTCTCCTCCCACACTTAAATCAAATATTGTCCCCAATGTTTCGAAATAAGATAAGGGAAGAGTTACCTGACAACCTATTGCTGACCACTGGTGCCTTCGCCATCCTGAGGTGGACGACGGGATCGGGTACGACGACGATCTCTCTGATCCATCATGAGTGGTCTGGAAGCCCAATAGGTCGCCGAACTCTTTCTGGCTGAAAGAGTACTCAACTCCAAAGAGCCTGAAAGCAGCATACCCATCTGGTCCAGAGTATGGGTCATAGTCGAATGAACTCAGGAATTCCAATGTCAGGTTCCTGTAGGTGTTACTCAAGTCGTCGGCAAACTCGTCCCAATGAAGCTGGTGGCTAAGGAATCGGATACTTGGCTCGATACCCAGTGCCTCCATACAGTGCTGATCAGGATAACGTGTGGGTGCCATAGGGTGCCGATACAGAGCGATGTAGCGCTCTCTCTGAGCATTATCTCTATAGGCCACGTGCATATCATCGAAATCCTGCATTCTGTAAAAGTTAAGAAAGTGATCCTGAAAAATGCAAACCATTCAAATTTTTAGTCTCGATGCAAAATATGATGAAATAAAATAAAAGTAAATAAATGCGAAAAAGTAAAATGAAAGAAAAACCATGGGTTGCCTCCCACACAGCGCTTGTTTAACGTCATTAGCTTGACGATTAGAATTTATACACCTGTAGTAGTAGGGATTGGTGGATCAATTAGGGTGTGGCTTGAGTAGTATGCTGGAATGTCTCCTCCTTCGTAGAGCTTCAGTCTTTGTCCATTTACAATGAATGGACTGCAGGTTTCGTTCTTGATTTCTACGGCTCCAGATCTCAGAATCTTGGATACTTCGAAGGGACCAGTCCATCTTGAACGTAGCTTTCCAGGGAAGAGTCGTAACCTAGAGTTGAAAAGGAGAACAAGATCGCCTATATTGAAGTTTTTCTTTACTATTCTTTTGTCGTGATAGGCTTTTGTTCTCTCTTTGTATATTTTTGCATTCTCGTAGGCAGATTGCCTAAGTTCTTCTAGTTTATGAATGTCTAGGGTACGCTTTCTCCAGCGGCTAAGTAGTCTAAATTCAAAGTTTTAATGGCCCAATAGGCCTTATGCTCTAATTCGAATGGTAAGTGACAGGATTTTCCATAGACTAATTGGTAAGGAGTAGTTCCTATAGGGGTTTTGAAAGCGGTTCTATAGGCCCATAATGCTTCTTGAAGCTTCTAAGACCAGTCTCTCCTAGAAACAGAAACAGTTTTCTCTAAGATTTGTTTTATCTCCCTATTGGACACTTCTACTTGGCCACTAGTTTGTGGATGGTATGGTGTTGCTACTCTATGCCTAACTCCATATTTTCTTAAAAGTTTGTCAAATATTCTCGATATAAAGTGTGATCCTCCATCGCTTATGACTAAACGTGGTGTTCCAAATCTAGGGAATATATAGTTTTTAAATAGTTTGATTACTACCCTAGTGTCATTTGTGGGTGCAGCTATAGTTCAATCCACTTAGACACATAGTCTACAGCTACTAAGATATACCTGTTTCCTAAGGATGGTGGGAAAGGTCCCATGAAATCTATACCCCATACGTCAAAGAGTTCTACTTCCTTAATGTTTCTTAGAGGCATTTCATCACGCCTTGAAATGTTTCCAGTACGTTGGCATCTATCACATTTGACAATGCAAGCATAGACATCACGCCACATGGTAGGCCAGAATATGCCAGCTTGAAGAATCTTGGCGTATGTCTTAGAGGTGCTCGCATGTCCACCATAAGGTGCAGAATGACAATGCTTGATAATATTATTTACCTCTTCTTCCGGAACGCAACGGCGAAAAATGCCATCTTTACCCCTTTTGAAAAGGAGCGGTTCGTCCCAATAGAAGTTTCTCACATCATGGAAGAATTTCTACTTGCGGTGGTAGTCAAGATCAGGGGGTACTATATCAGCAGCTAGGTAATTAACGAAGTCTGCATACCAGGGTACGTTACTTATTGCGAAGGAATTTTGGGGATGCTCATGAGGATCTAGGTTATTTTCTTCAATGGTTTCTACTCTAGCTATCAGTCTATCATAGGCGAAATCATCATTTATGGGTACTAGTTCAGGTTTTAGATGTTCTAGCCTAGAAAGGTGACCGACTACTACATTTTCAGTGCCTTTTTTTATCTCTTATATCTAAATCAAACTCTTGTAGTAATAGAATCCATCGGAGTAACCTGGGCTTGGCATCTTTTTTACTTAATAGGTAACGAATGGCAGCATGATCGGTGTAAACTATAATTTTTCCTCCTACTAGATAAGATCTAAATTTGTCTATAGCGAAAACTACAGCAAGTAATTCTTTTTCAGTTGTTGCATAGTTAAGTTGGGCAGCATCCAGGGTTCTACTGGCATAATAAATGGCATGTAATTTTTTATCTTTCCTTTGTCCTAGAACGGCTCCAACTGCATAATCACTAGCATTGCACATTATCTCAAAAGGTTCCGACCAATCAGGCAGTTTCATAATAGGTGCTGAGATTAATGCTTGCTTTAAAAGATTAAATGCGTCATTACATTTTTCATCAAAAATGAATTCAGCATCTTTCATTAAAAGTCCAGTTAAAGGTTTGGTTATTTTGGATAAGTCCTTAATAAAATGCCGGTAGAATCCAGCGTGTCCAAGAAAGCTTCGGACTTCTCTGATGGTTTTTGGTGGTTTTAGGTTTTCTATAACTTCTATTTTAGCTTTATCTACCTCTATACCTTTTTCAGAAACTATATGTCCTAAAACTATTCCTTCGGTCACCATGAAATGACACTTTTCCCAGTTTAGCAGGAGGTTCACCTCCACGCATCTCTCCTGGATTTTCTCAAGGTTAACAAGACAATTGTGGAAATCAAATCCGCAAACCGAGAAATCATCCATAAACACTTCCATGATACCATCAAGGTAATCTGCAAAGATTGACATCATGCAGCGTTGGAAAGTAGCTGGGGCATTACAGAGGCCGAATGACATTCGTCTGTAGGCAAAAGTTCCATAAGGGCATGTAAAGGTAGTTTTTTCTTGATCTTCGGGGTGGATAGGTATTTGGAAGAATCCAGAATATCCATCTAGATAGCAGAAGTAAGAGTGTCTGGCTAGACGCTCCAACATCTGGTCTATAAATGGTAAAGGGAAATGATCCTTCCTAGTTGCTTTATTTAATTTTCTATAATCTATACACATCCGCCATCCTCCTTCTAAACGTTTTGCTACATGTTCGCCTTTATCGTTTTGCACGACTGTGATGCCTCCCTTTTTAGGTACTACATGCACAGGGCTCACCCACTTACTATCCGAGATCTGATAGATTATATCTGCCTCAAGTAACTTAAGAACTTCCTTTTTAACAACATCACTCATTATAGGGTTTATTCTTCTCTGATGTTCCCTGGAGGGATTTGAATCTTCTTCGAGTGAAATCCAATCATGCATACGGATGGGCTTATACCTTTCAGGTCAGAGATATTATATCCTAAGGCTGAGGAATATCTTAGTAAAACGTCTAAAAGTTGGTTCGTTTCCACTTGGCTCAAGGTAGCACTGACTATAACTGGACGATTCATCTTTTCATCGAGGAACTCATATCTCAGGTTCTTAGGAAGTTCCTTAAGTTATAAGGTTGGTTTCTTAGGGCATGGCATATGATCTGGAGTAAGGGATAAACATTCGTAAAGGTTATCATTGATGTAGGGTTTCTCAAAGTCATCATCTTCTCTTATGAGAGTTGATGGTAACTTAATTGTTTTTATAATTTCTTTTTGTTCTAATTCTCTAACACATTCACATATGATATCTAAGAAATTTCGAAAGTATAAATTCTATTTTCTCGTTACCTACCTCAAATGTCAACTTTCCTTTCTTGACATCTATTATGGCTCCTGCAGTCGATAAGAATGGTCTACCTAGAAGGATTGGTATATCATTATCCTCTTTGATGTCCATGACAACAAAATCAGTAGGGATAAACAACTGACCTATCCTAACAGGGACATCTTCTAAAATGCCTATCGGATACTTAACAGATTTATCACCCAACTGAAGTGACATCTTAGTGGGCTGTAATTCTCCTAAGTTTAACCTCTCACAAACTGCTAAAGGCATTAGGCTCACACTAGCTCCTAAGTCTAGAAAATCTTTTTCGATGACATGATTACCCAAAAGGCAAGGAATGGAGAAATTTCCAGGATCTTTATCTTTTTTTTCTAATTTGTCCTCGGAGATAGCATTACATTCCAAAGGCTTCGGATCGTCAAGTCTACGTTTGTTGGTAATGATGTCTTTGAGAAACTTTGCATAAGAAGGTATTTGGGTGATGGCTTCTGTGAAAGGGATTTCTATATGAATTTTTTCGATAACTTTAATAAATTTTTGATATTGTTTATTGATCTGGGTTTGTTTGAGTCTTTGCGGATATGGTATAGGTGGTTTATATGGCGGGGGTGGTAAATAAGTTTTATCTTTAGGTTCCTCTCCTTTTTCTCGACCTTCCTGGTTTTCAGGTTCCTCTGATTCCTTTACTTCGTCCGTGGGTTTGGTACATTCCTTAGAAGTTCGGGTTCACTCAATCTTGGGTTTGGTGGCTCATCATAAGCGTTCCCACTTCGTAGGGTAATGGAATTGGCTTGTCCTCTCGGATTTTGTTGAGGTTGTCCAGGGAACTATCCTCCAGGTATAGTCTGAGGGGCTTGGTTTAAAGCTACCTGGGAGATCTGGGTTTTAAGCATCTTGGTATGAGTAACTATTTGGTCAACCTTGGTTCCTAACTGAGTAATCAATTCATTAACATGAATGTTCTGGTTCATGAACTCCTTGTTTTGTTGGGTTTGAGCGGTGATAAAATTTTCCATAATTTTCTCAAGGCTCGGCTTTGGTGGCACAGGTTGCATAGGTTGATTTGATCTTGGGGCTTGATAACTAGGTCTCGGAGGTGCATTATTTTGGATTGGGTTATTGTTTTTATAGGAGAAGTTCAGATGATTCCTCCATCCAGGGTTATAGGTATTCAAGTATGGGTTCCCTTGGGTGTAGTTCACTTGCTCAGAGTGGGTTTCGTTTAATAGACTGCATTCTGCAGATTGGTGTCCTTTGGTTCCACATATCTCACAACCCGTCGAAACTGCGGCTACAGTATTCGAGTTTATGCACATATGCTCGACCTTAAGGGCTAATGCGTCCATTTTAGCTTGCATCATGTCTATAGAGCTCAGTTCATGCACTCCTCCTTGGGCTTCCTTCTTCTCAACTGTCGCTCGTTCGACTCCCCATGATTGGTGGTTTTGAGCCATATCTTCGATGAGGGCACTAGCTTCAGGATAAGGTTTGTTCATCAGAGCACCGCCTGCCGCAGCGTCGATGGTCATCTTTGTGTTGTAATGAAGTCCATTATAGAAGGTTTGAATGATTAACCAATTTTCTAAGCCATGATGTGGGCATGCTCGTAACAACTCTTTATATCTCTCCCAAGCTTCGAACAGCGATTCTCCTTGGTTTTAGGTAAATCTAGTTATATGGTTTCGAAGAATGGCGGTTTTACTCGGGGGAAAATATCTTGCAAGAAAAACTCTTCTAAGGTTATCCCAAGTCGTAATGGAATTGGGTGAAAGGGAATCTAACCATGATAGGGCTTTATTTCTGAGGGAAAAAGGGAATAATCTTAAACGTATTGCCTCAGGAGAAGCTCCATTGGTTTTAAATGTGTCTGTTAATTGAAGAAATATTTTTAAATTTTGGTTTGGGTTCTCAGTAGCGAGACCTGCGAATTGTCTCTGTTGCACTAGTTGCAACAGGGATGGTTTAAGTTCGAAATTATTAGCTGGGATGGTTGGGTTTACTATACTAGAACTAGGTTCTTCATTTGATGGTTGAGCGAAATCCTTAAGAGGTCTTTGGTTTTGATCTCCGGCCATAGCTCTCTTAATTCTATGAAAGAAAAAATGTGCGCGAGCGTAACGTTCAGGTTCCGCCAGAGGGTATACTAAGCTTAAACTTCCGGTGCTACGAGTTCTTCGCATTGACCGGCGGGAAATAGCCTAAGTCTAAACGATATAACAACAGGAAAATCAAATTTGACGAAATTGGTCCCCGGCAACGGCGCCAAAAACTTGATGCGGTGCTTTTCGCAAGTATACGAACGCGTCAGAGTAATATAAAAGATTATCGAATCCACAGAGACCAAGTGTCAATCTATCGTTATCTATTGTTATGGTGTTTATCAAAGGCAATCAAAATAGGTGTTTTTAGAGTGTGCAGTGAAAAGTAAAGTATTGAATGAAGTTTAATTAATAAAGACAGGGTCGAATGTAATTCACATAATCAATTAATAATCCAAGTACTTGCTAATAGAACTACTTATGGGAAATGTTTTCTACTTTGAAAAGAACTAATTTAACAGGAACTGTCGCTTTCGCGTATTCAGAACCGAGTTGTACTCCCTAATCAAACCCTCTTATTGTCACTTATAAAAAGTCGCGCATTGCGTTAGAGTAGTAAACCTATTTTTAAGAAATATAGTATCTTGACTAAGTTGAAAAGTATTATAACCTGGATTTCTTAACCAAAAGAGGTTCTTACGAACCAGACTCTAAACTTATAAATGCGTCCGAAAATAGTTTTAAAATATCTTTTCTTCTTAAATTAAAAACTCCTAATGAACTAAACAAAGCGCTTTCGCTGTTTTTGAAATAGTTAAAAACAATTAAGTTTAGATAGACGTTGGACGGCTTTCGATCTTACCCAACGGAATTGAAGTGCGGGAAAACTTAAGTTGAAAGTTAAAATAGCCCTTAAGCGTTTCTATGAACAATTGCACGGATTATTGGTTCAATTACGATCCTTACATTCTAACCTTATAAATTTAATTAGACATGGTAAAGTAAAAGTGCAATAATTTAAATAAAAGTAGTGCGAGTGCGAGAAATAAATAAAGTAAAGCGAGTGCGAGAAATAAATAAAAGTAAAGCGAGTGCAAGAAATAAATAAAGTAAAGCGAGTGCGGGAAATAAAATAATTTAAAGCGAGTGCGAGAAATAAATAAAGTAAAGCGAGTGCGGGAAAATAAATAAAGCAAAGCGAGTGCGAGGAAATAAATAATTTAAAGAGAGTGCGAGGAAAATAAATAAAGTAAAGCGAGTGCGGGAAAATAAATAAGATAAAGACAAGTAATAAAAACCTGCTCCAATCGGAGGGTTGAGTAAATTGCAAAGCGGAAATGAAAATGGCGGCAGGATTAACTTCCTTCCAAAGTGCTCCAAACTCGATTACAGACTCTATCACAGACTCGATTACACAATTGTGGTAACACTCCAATGCGAAGCGATTACCACTTTAAAATAATGAATATATGCCTAAGTGAAACAAAGTTGCTCTGAGTTTGCCTCTGCTTTAAGTTTGGATGATTGTAAAAGTGATTTCGAGTTTCTATTTATAAGCAAGTAAAAAGATATAAATGACAAGGATGCCCTTCAACTTGAAAATGGGAGGGAAAACTTTTCCTCTTGTGGCACCCGCCTTAGTGGAAGTAGTGGGGAACGTGGTAGTTGAGGAAAGTTGAGCTTGGACACATCATGGCAGGGTCTATGGCGCCAACCATGGGGGAAGCCACAAGTACAAAATGCTGAATTTTAGGGTTTTTGGCTCTTTTTCGCTCCTTTTCTCGATCCGGGCTCCGATTAAAGTAAAAACTTGAAAAAAAAGAAAAACATAGTAATAACACAACAAAATAGCAATAAAACAACTAGAATGCATGTGAAATCGGAGTAAAAAATATGATAAATTTCAGTGTTATCAGCTACCCGCTCCAACACAAGAAGAATCATGGATGTAGTTCGAGAAGAACAAGCTGCCTTCAGAGAGGAGATGGTCTCTATCAAAAGCAAGATTGAGCAGATCTTTGAGGCTATACAAGCTCTGGCTAGAAGGGAAGAAGAGGCTCGTGTTGCCGCTGCTGCAAGGAATGATGCTCTAGTTCAAGGGGTTGCTCTTCAGTCAGGACCTTCAATTCCTATCCCAAATCCCGTTATCTATGGTCTTCCTCCAGGTTTTGTTCCAACGCCTGAAAGAACTCATGTGCCTCCACCTGCGCATACTTCTGGAGTAGCTGATGGAGTCGCTGCGCAAGGACCTCCGATAGTCAATCAAGTGGTCATTCCCCGCATTGATGAGGAGCTCCAGGATGAGTTTGAAATGCAGAATTACAATGGAGCTACTCCAATGGTCATCCCTACTGCCGCCCAAGATTTTGAGGCTATCTTGATGTGCCATGCTCTGGCCGAAAAGCTAAGAATCTTGTCAGGACATAACTCAACCCGATTGAGTGCCTTGGAGATGTGTCTGGTCCCAAACGTGGTGATTCCTCCAAAATTCAAAGCGCCGGAATTTTAAAAATATAAAGGCCTCACATGTCCTAACATACACTTGAAAATGTATTGCAGAAAAATGGTTGCCTATGCCAGAGATGATAAGCTCATGATCCATTGCTTTCAGGACAGTCTAACTGGGGAATCTTTGGATTGGTACATGCAGTTGGAGTGTAGCAACATTCACACTTGGGATGAGTTGGCTGAAGCATTTACAAAGCAATACAAATATAATACTGACATGGCACCAAACCGTACTCAGCTTCAGAGTATGGCCCATAAAGACAGTGAGTCTTTCAAAGAATATGCGCAATGCTGGAGAGAATTGGCTGCAAGGGTGCACCCACCATTGGTTTATCGTGAATTGATTGACATTTTCATGGGTACCTTGCAGGGCCAATATTATGAAAGATTGATCAGTAGTGTGTCCACAGGATTTTCTGACATGGTGGTCGTGGGAGAAAGAGTAGAAGAAGGACTGAAAAGTGGTAAAATCCAGGGAGGTTCCAGTAGTCAACCAATCTTGAAGAAGCCTTTCAACAGATTCAAGAGGAAGGAGGGTGAGACTAGTGCCATTTATTCTCAGAGGGGGAGGGCACCATACAAGGCTCCTGCTTCTGTGCCTTATTATCAGTACCCTTACGTAGCAGCTGCTCAGTATCCAACCATGCCTTACCATCCAATTGCTCCTGTTCCTATTCCAGCTCCGGTACCTCACTATCAAGTTCATGTTCCTCAATATCAAGCTCCACAACCTCAGTTCCAGGCTCCTCCACCTCAACATCAACAGAGAAATCAACAGAATAATCAACCACGTCCAGTTCAGCAGCAACGATGAAATCAATAGAGGCCATATCAACAGTAGAATAATGTGAATACCACTCCTATCCCAATGACTTACACTCAATTGCTACCGTATCTGATTCAGAATGGGACTGTCGTGTCAAGGGCATTACCTCCAATGTCGAAGCTGCATAAGCCTTGGTATGATGAGAATGCTATATGTGCCTTTCATGATAATTCAGAGGGCCATACAATAGAGAATTGCAAGGTGTTCAAGCTTCGGGTCCAAGAGTTGATAGATAGGAAAATATTGTCTTTTGCTGATGTTCCAAATGTGGGGAACAAACCTTTGCCTAAACATGATAGTTCAGGTGTCAATGCTATAGAAAGTTCAACTGATGATGGATTGATAAAGGATGTGTTCAAGTTGAAGACTCTTTTAACAGTGGTCCATGCTAGATTGATGGAATAAGAATTGATGAATGGAGTACATGATAATTGTGTGGTGTGTTCGTCCAACCCTGATCAGTGTGGTGAACTCAAAATTTATCTTCAACGTTTGATGGATCAACGGGTTATTCAGTTCACTAGAGCAAAGATTGAGGAGGAAGTTGTTGTGATTGTGCCTGTGTTTGATCAAGAGAGGCTTCCCAAGCCTTTTGTGGTCCCTTATCAGAGAAATGTTGACCTAGAGCCAGTGAAGAAGATTGAGCCCATGGTTATTTATGTTCCCGCTCCATTCTCATTTGACAATACCAAAGCAGTGCCTTGGAACTATGAGCCTGTAGTTTATGTGGGTAACAAACCAGTAATCTTGAAAGAGCCAGATGTGACTAACATTGTTGGAGCTAGTGGTGTGACTCGAAGTGGAAGGGTTTTCGCTCCTGAAGTGATCCCAAACAAAGAAAGTGCACCAACAGTTGAACCAACGAAGGGGAAAGAGGTGAATCCTTTAGAAGCAGGAGAAGGCTCATCTAAGAAAGCAGTGACTGCTGAAGAGGATAGAGAATTCTTGAAGATCATCAAGAAGAGTGATTACAAGGTCGTAGATTAGCTCAACCAAACTCCTTCAAAAATCTCCATTCTTTCTCTACTTATGAGTTCTGAGGCTCATAAGACTGCTCTATTGAAGTTCTTGAACGAAGCTTATTTGGCAGAAGACATCAGTGTTATTCAGTTTGGTAATGTGATTGCTAATCTCAATGCTAGTAGTTGTTTGATGTTCACTGATGATGATTTACCCCCTAATGGGCGAGAACATAATATGGCGCTTCATATCTCCATTCAGTGCACAGATGTCACTTTGGCTCGAGTACTGGTAGATATAGGTTCATCCTTGAACGTGTTACCTAAGACTACCCTGGCACAATTGAATATTGAAGGGGTGAGGATGAGACCCAGTGCTTTGATAGTGAAAGCTTTTGATGGGTCTAAGCGAATAGTTATTGGGGAGATTGACCTCCCAATCCTGATTGGCCCTCAAACTTTCCGTATTACCTTCCAGGTAATGGATATTAGGCCTGCCTATAGATGTCTGTTAGGTAGACCTTAGATCCATGCTGCTGGAGCTGTCACCTCGACACTTCACCAGAAGCTGAAGTTTGTTACTTCTGGTAAGCTAGTATCAGTATCCGGAGAGGAAGATATTTTCGTCAACCATTTGACTTCTTTCAGATACATTGAAGTAGGTGAAGACATTGTTGAAACTCCTCTCCAAGCCCTTGAAGTGGTCAATATGGTCCAGACTAAGCCAAAACTTGTTGAAGAACCCAAGGGGGTCATGACCTCGGGGAAGTGTGTGAAAGCTGCAATTGAAGCTGGTTGCTCTGGAAGTTGGGGCACAATGATTGAATTGCCAAAGAAGAAAGACAAGTATGGATTAGGATATCAACCGTCTATTGAACTTTTCAAATATCAGAAGATACATCAGGGGAAGGTTCCTAGCATCCAGAAAATATTCTCCAAAGCTGGTTTTCGAAGTGATGATCAAGTGAATGCTCTTGAAGATGAAGATCCAGATTTTTCCAAGATGGTGTTTCGTGGACCTCCGGATGCCGCTCTCACTAACTGGAAGGCAACAGATGTTCCGGATATAGTTTATTTTTCAAAGTAATTTACTGTTTTCTAAAAACATCCAATGCCACGCCCAAGGCATATGGATAGCTTTTTAGGGTACATTTTGTGTTAATATTTAAGCCTTATCATCAATACAAAGCACATTTTTTGAGATCCCTGTCTTTCATCTTTTTAATTTTTTTACAAACAAATAAACAACCAAATTAAAAAAATGGCAATTTTGATTTCACATCACTTTCATTTTTCAAAATCTTCTGCTAAAAAGAAAAAATCATTTCCATGCAGATCATTAATAACTGGATCCATTGAACACGACAATGCTATAATTCCCTATGACTTCGACCTCCCGATTAACCAAGTTGAAGAGGATGGTAAGGAAGACTGTGAACTCCCAGAAGAGTTGACCAGACTTTTGAAACAAGAGGAAAAGATGATCCAACCTCATCAGGAACCAATGGATGTGATCAATCTAGGGATTGAGGAGGATAGAAAAGAAGTCAAGGTCAGAACTGCTTTGAAAAAAAATGTGAAGGAGGAACTAGTCAAGCTACTACATGAATATGTGGATTTGTTTGCTTGGTCATATCAGGATATGCCAGGACTCGACACCGACATAATTGTGCACAAGCTACCGTTGAAGCTGGAATGCCCTCCCATCAAGCAGAAGTTGAGAAGAACTCGACCAGACATGGCTGTCAAGATCAGAGAAGAGGTCAAGAAGCAGTTTGATGCAGGTTTTCTAGCTGTTGCAACTTACCCGCAGTGGATTGCTAATATTGTGCCAGTTCCGAAGAAAGATGGAAAAGTTCAAATGTGTGTAGACTACAGAGACCTGAATAGAGCTAGTCCCAAAGATGATTTTCCGTTACCTCACATTGATGTATTGGTAGATAACACAACTCAGTTCTCTGTATTCTCCTTCATGGACGGATTCTCAGGATATAATCAGATTAAAATGTCTGCCGAAGATATGGAGAAAACAACTTTCATTACACCATGGGGCACTTTCTATTATAAGGTAATGCCTTTCGGCCTGAAAAATGCTGGGGCAACCTATCAAAGGGCCATGGTGACTCTTTTCCATGATATGATACATAAGGAGATTGAAGTCTATGTGGATGACATGATTGCCAAGTCTCAGACAGAATATGAGCATGTTATTCATCTGAAGAAGTTGTTTGTAAGATTGAGGAAATACAGACTGCGCTTAAACCCTGCTGTAGCACCTCAAATTTGCCCTCCTCATTCATGCATGCATTTTAGGACATTTAACATTTCATATTGCATTTCATCATGTCAATCAGAATTAGCTCCAAGAGTTTGTCTTCCAAGAAGCTTGGATATCATCCAAGTCACTTTGTGGGTTCTATCTGAATGATCAATCAACACAAGGGAAATTTTGCATCAACTAGGGTTTTTCTCAACACTCGAGGAAGTTTGTATTCATCTGGGTATCAAGGGGTTTGACCTCTGGTCAACTTTGGTCTACTGAAGCAGTCAAAGTAGGGTTCCTCAAGGATTGAGACGCATTCTTGGTTTGAAGGTCTTATGAATGTTGTGTAGAGCTCTTGAAAGCTAGGGTTTCATTTTCAGAGGTTTTTTTTAAAGGATCAAGCTTAATGGGCTCAGTACAGTTCAAAATTCAACTGTGAAGTCAAAAGTCAATTGTTGGTCAACTGAGGGTCAAATGGATAGGGAATGACTTGAGATACTTCCAACGTGTTCAAATGGGGTATATTCATCATTCAAAACATTAATCTTGAAGGAACAAAGGTCCAGTGCACAGGTTACCAAATTTGGAAAGATGTTCCTGAGCTGTCATGCTCGCTAGGCGAGCAGAATGGTTCGCCTAGCGAGCCCCAAGATAAACCACCAGATTCACCTGCGCCCAGAAGAAACTTCCTGAACTGTCATGCTCGCTAGGCGAGCAATCCTTCGCTAGGCGAAGCCCACACTTCCCCCTTCGCTCCAACGAGCCTTGATGATGTTGCTACTGGAATTGCTCGCTACCTGCTCGCTGGATGCTCGCCTAGCGAGTAAGTTCTAGCTATGATTTTATCCAAGTCTGGGAGTGTTCGCTGGAACCTCGTTGAATGTTCGCCTAGCGAGCCCTTCGCTACCTCACTCGCCTAGCGAGCTTGACTGATGTACCAATCAAATCATCACCAAGGAAGCTCCAAATGAACTTTTTTCAGACATGACAGTTGTAGATCTTTGTCTCCCCTTTCCAAAAAGTCCTATTTCAAGGCCATATGATGAATGGTTGAAGAGTTATGGTTCTTGAATGATGAAGTGTGCATGAAGGCTTTAAAAAGCATAACTTGAGATTGACAAGTCCAATTGGTGTGGCTCTTTTTGCTATGGCTTTGCTTTGAGAAATACTTCAAAATGGCATGCAAAATGACCTATAATTTTGCATGGTTCATCAATGGTGCAAGTCATTTTTCAGGCTTTCTTGCATGAAAAGTCAAAAGGACACAAGTTGACATCATGGAATATCCTCACATGCAAATCATTGGGAATTTATTCAGCATTGTTTTTTGGGCCAAATCCACCTTGGGATTTGAGCCCATGCATTCCCACATGTGTGGAAAAGCCATACATGCACAAAAATAACAAAAAATCATGGACTTGAAATTCCTTCATTTTTGAGCCCACCAAGCAAAAAAAATCAGAGTATAAACTCTAAAAAATTTTTGGAGCAAAACCCTAATTCGTGCAGCCTCCATACACTCTGAAAAACTCACTTTCCAAAAATTATCTCATACTTGATTCTCATCAAATATCTCCATACATCCATGGAAAATGAAAACCAGTAGCATATTCTTGTTCTACACACTCTAAGGATCACAAACCACCCTTCATTTGAGCCATTCCAAGCAGTTCCTAAACAGAGCTTTAATGGAGGTTGCTTCTTGAACCTCAAGATCTAGACCGTTTCAAGCACAGTCAAGGTAGCAAACATTCATAGGAGTTCAAAGGAGGTATTCTGGAGCGTATCTCATCACCATACTTAAGTTTTGGAAGGCGCCATTTCCAGTAACTCAAATTTTGACTCTCTTATTTCGCTCATTTCTTATGCCTAAATGAAACTACATGCTATGGTGATGATGTAGATGTGTTTACTTTTTAAAATGATGCAATATTGAGTGAGAAATCTTGATTTAAAGTTTTGATGTTCAAACTTTTTGTTTATCATTAGAGAGATTGGTGAGGATTCATGAAAAACTAATAGGATTTTTGAGTTCCTAGCATAGGGTTTAGGGGGGGTAGCCCCATTTTCGTAGAATTCTGGGCCGCGCGTGGAGGAGGCCGCCGCCGGCGGTGGCCGGAATCCCACCGGCGCTACTGTTCATGGCCGGAATGTCTTGAGGAAGAAGACGACCCCGTGGCCGTTAGATCTTGTTGACTTGTCTTTTGATCCAAAGGCTCACATCTTTTCTGATTTTTGTTTTTGATTTATTTTATTTAGCCACTTAAGTGACTTATGGACCAATTGATTTTGTTGCATATATGTCACATGCCATGTACATATTTCATCCCGTTTTATTTTATTTTTTAAAAATAGCAAAAATATTCAAAAAAATCTGAAATATTTTGTGAGTGATCTCTGATGAGTCCTTGATTTTATGGTACCATTGCTCAATTATTTCATGACATGTGGAATTTAATATGAATTTCTGATTCATTTATGTGCATTTTCGACCAATTGCATTAAAACCTTCATGAAATCCCATATTTTAACCATTCTGACCCAAGCTTTTGCACACACCATCCTCATACATGATACTAAGATGTGGTAACTGGTTTGATTATTTTCTATGTCATTATGCTAGGGTTTTACACATGAATTTAAATGTTGCGTTTTTGGACGTGTTTTTGCACTCTCAATTTCTCGATTTTTGTTTTCAAATCAAATGAATCTAGATGCTCCTGATTTTTCGCATGATGTTTATATATGCTTAGTGGAACCTTGTGTTAAATTGTCATGAATTTAGAATGCATTTTCAGTTTGATATGGATTTTTGAAGTTGATGTTTGCATTTTAGTCCCTATTTTGACGCTTGCTTAGCATGAGGCACTTGTGCCATTTCCTTTGAGTTTTGAAACCAATCCTCTTGCACATGTTTTAGAATATATGTCATGTCTTGATGTGTGGAGCCTTGCCCATTGAATTTGAGTTTTGATACCCTTTTGATGCATTTGTTTGACAAGAGGTTTAGGCCTCCTATCCTTGGTTGTTTTTGCGAACTTTTGTGAACTTTAATAGAATGATTAATGTGGTTACACTTTGATTCTGGTTTGGTGCTTTTGCACATGTGTTCTCCCCTATTCTATGATGCTTATATCAAATTTTTGTGCAGTTATTCATAATGAGCTCCATTTGGCATTCATTTGAGCATGAAAGACGCATTAGAGTTTCATGATACACTTTGTTTGGTTTTGGTCCAAAAATGCTTCTATGCTTATGATATGAACTTGGAGGTTTGCATATTGATTACATAGCTCATTTGACATGCTTATGATGTGCATACCTTGTTTCCATGTTCATTTCATCTTGACACATAATTGCATGAACTTGTCTATGATGCTTTTGTTGCATTTTGAGGTGCTTTGGACATGATTGACTTCCACTTTGCTAAGTTGGGTTTAAATGAATTTTGTTTGATATTTTAGGAGTCATTTGGTTCTGTTTGTATGCTTGATTGTATAATCCTTGACCCTTGCCTCTTGCCTTTACCTTTTATGACTCATTGTTGAAGTTGAAGCACTTTGAACTTGTATGTTGACTTAATTGACTTTGATGCATCTTTGGATGTTTAATGCTTTTGCTTTGATCTTGTTGAGTTGAGTTCTTGAGACACTTATTGAATTGATGTCACTTCTGACTTGGTGCTATTGTATCCTCCTTTCATCATTCATGCTTTGTTATGACATGCTTTCTATTGCATCTGTGCACTGTCTGTCTGACACTGTTGTTGCTATGATTCTCTTGTTTGGTGCAATTCTTGATTGCACCCCATCTTGTTATTCTAACTTGTTTGTTGAGTTTTTGTGAGGGCTCACATGACTCTTGAAGAGATATCTTGCTTGGTATTCCACTTTATTTGTGGGATACCATTTGGAGATTTATTCTGATTGCTTTGCTGACTTGTTTTCTTTGATGGTGCTAGCTTGAGAGATCTCTGGGTTTCTTGTTTCTTTAGTTGTTGTTACTTCGGATCTTTATCCGTGTGGTAGATCTCTTGATCCCTTTTACATCTTTCCTGCATTTTACCGCTTTCTTAGCTGGAAGACCTCGATAGGAGGCAATGTTTTTGTGTGTTTACTTTTATGCCCAAAGACCTCCAAGAGGAGGCACCAGTGCTAAAGACCTCCATGAAGAGGCAATTGACGAATAAAAGGGATTAGTAGTCAATCCCCTGTTATTCAGTGTGTCGTTCTTTATGCTCGCACTACGTGTCGATGCTTCAGAACAAAAGCCCAAGATCTTTTGTCCGGTCAGTCAGTGGAGAGGGTTCCATCTTTCTGAACCCCCACGCTTTGTCATGAGCTCACCCTGTCCAGGGTTAAGAGCTATGAGGTCTCATCCTCATTACCCTTTTGATCTGCTCACCCTGACATTCAATGTCAGTGGTTAAGAGCCCATTTGATTACCTATTCCATGGCTTGTTTGTCGAGGTTGATATGACCCCTCTTGAGTAAAGCCTTACCCATGTATGTTTGAGCCCCTCTTGTTGGTGTGTTTACTTTATGCTATATGTTTTTTTGTGTGGTGTGATTGTCTCCCCATAGGACTGCTAGGCTTTGTATAGTCTCTCGTTTGCATGTCAATTAAGGTAGCACGGTTCCTTCGTCTAGGACTTCCTTTTTGCATGAGCATTCCTAAAACACAAAAAAACTATTTGATTTTCTTTTCTTAAGAACACGTTAACTCCTTCTACTACAGGTGAGTAAGTCTCCAAAGGTCGAGCATCCGGTACATTGCGTAGTAACGTCGTTCACCTAAAAATCACAAAACAAACAAAAATAGGCTAGCCGAGCTACGGTGCTCTGATTCTCAATCCTTCTTGAGATACGTATGCAGTAGGGTAGGGCCTGTGCGAGCAATAACTCTTTCTTTTCCCTACTTTGATTTTCTCTCTTTCGCATTGCATATAAGACTTTTTATACACACGCTTTAGACATAAATAGCAAGCGTGGATCCTCTGGAGTACCACATACGTGAAGGGGTGCGATAACCTTCCCTTCACGTAACCGGCCCCCTTACTCAGTTTTCTTTGGTTCGAGACTTTGTTTTATCCGTTCCCTCTTGGTTATGCCGTACTACCTTTCCCTCCTCTTGGGATAAAAGTACATAGTTGGCGACTCTACTCTTCTTTCAGCGCCACCTCCTTTTCGCGTTTGTACTTGGATTCGGGAAATCCAGGGAGCGACAGCTGCTAAATGCACTTTTGGAGTCATATCTGGAAAGCTTCTAGGATTCATTGTGAGCCAGAGAGGCATAAAAGTTAATCCTAACAAAGTCAAAGCTATTCAAGAGATGTTAGCACCTCGGACAGAGAAGCAAGTTCGTGGTTTCTTGGGCAGATTGAACTATATTTCCATATTCATCTTGCATTTGACAGCCACTTGCGAGCCAATATTCAAGTTATTAAGAAAAGATCAAGTCGTTAGGTGGAACGATGATTGCCAGAGTGCATTCGATAAAATCAAACAGTATCTGCAAGAACCGTCAATCTTAGTGCCACCAGTTCCAGGAAGGCCTCTCATTATGTATTTGACAGTACTCGATGAATGCATGGGATGTGTACTGGGGCAACATGATGAGACGGGTAGAAAAGAGCATGATATCTACTACTTGAGCAAGAAGTTTACAGAGTGTGAAATCAGGTACTCCATGCTAAAAAAGACTTGTTGTGCATTAGCATGGGTTGCTCGTCGTCTGAGACAATATATGATTTTTCATACAACAATGTTAATATCCAAGATGGATCCCATCAAGTACATCTTCGAGAAACCTGGATTAACTGGAAGAATCGCTCGCTGGCAAATGTTGTTATAAGAATATGACATTCAGTATGTAACTCAGAAGGCCATTAAGGGTAGTGTGTTATCAGAGTACCTTGCGCACCAGCCAGTGGAGGACTATCAATCGATGAGACTCGACTTCCCAGATGAAGACGTCATGTACACAAGAGACTATGAGATTCTAAGCCCGGAAGAAGGACCCGAACCAGGATCGCGCTGGACGCTCGTGTTCGATGGTGCCTCAAATGCATTGGGTAACGGAATTGGGGCTGTTATAACTTCTCCAACGGACTTTCATCTTCCCGTCACAACAAGGTTATGTTTCAAATGCACCAATAACATGGCGGAGTATGAAGCATGTATCTTGGGAATTGAAGCAACTATTGACCTAAGTGTCAAGATTCTTGAGGTGTATGGAGACTCAGCACTTGTCATCTATCAAATCAAAGGAGATTGGGAGACCCTCCATCCCAATTTGATCCCATACCGAGAGCATGTCATGAAGCTAATCCCCTACTTTAATGAGATTAATTTCCATCATATTCCTAGGGAGGAGAATCAGCTAGCCGATGCCTTGGCTACTCTGTCATCTATGTTCAAGGTCAAGTGGGCTAACGAATCACCTGCTATTACAATTCAACGTCTAGACGAGCCAGCACATTGCTTGGCAGTCGAAGCAGAAACAGATGGCAAGCCTTGGTTTTATGACATCAAACGATATCTTGAGAAGCATGACTATCCAAATGATGCAACAATTGGACTGCCGTTGATATTTCTGTTATTTTGCATCGATCTAAGTAATTGCTTTTATATTTTCAAAATCTTCTCCTATGCCTAAGGGAGAAGTGAACATTGTTTGGGCATTTTAAATTGATAAATTATAAAATTAATTCTATTCATCCACATCTTTGATGTTTATTTTTACTTTTTGCTTTATTCTGAAAATGGTAATCACAAAAAACTTAAATAAACAATATAATGGTCCATCTGCATAATATTTGGTCACAAATTCACTTCTCTAAAATCAAAATATCAAATCATTATGCAGGTTGGTTCCTAACCCTATTGAATACAATGATCCATCTCCTTCTCCAAATTTTGAATTCCCTGTGTTTGGAGCCGAGGAGGAAAGTGATGTAGAAGTGAGTGATGAATTGTCTCGTCTTCTTGAGCAAAATGAGAAGATTATTCAGCCATTTGAAGAACAGATTGAGCTTGTCAACTTGGGTTCCGAGGATGATGTGAAGGAAGTCAACATTGGGTCTTGACTGTGTCCAGATGCTAAGAAGGGGTTGATTGATCTTCTTCGAGAGTATTCAGATGTGTTTGCTTGGTCCTATCAAGACATGCTTGGGTTGGATTCTGATATTGTGGAGCATAGATTGCCGTTAAAGCCAGAATGCCCGTCAGTCAAGCCGAAGTTGAGAAGAACGCATCCTGATATGGCTGTGAAGATCAAAGAGGAAGTTCAGAAGCAGATTGATATCGGTTTCCTTGTGATCGTTGAGTATCTGCAATGGGTGGCCAATATTGTGCCTGTGCCGAAGAAAGATGGAAAAGTCTGCATGTGTGTCAATTATAGAGATTTGAATAAAGCCAGTCCGAAAGATGATTTCCCTCTGCCACACATTGATATGTTAGTAGACAATACTGCTAAATTCAAAGTCTTTTCGTTTATGGATAGATTTTCCAGATATAATCAGATTAAAATGGAACCCGAGGATATGGACAAGACCACATTCGTTACACCCTGGGGAACTTAATGTTATTTTGTGATGTATCCAAATGATGGTTTTATGACAGACAAAAAGACCTTAAGAAAGTTATCAACCAATTTCTTCCTAAGTGGTGGTGTTCTATACAAAAGAAACTTTGATTTAGCTCTACTCAGATGCTTGGGTAGACACGAAGCTGACCTACTCATCAAAGAAATCCACGAAGGTTCTTTCGGAATTCATGCAAACGGACATGCAATGACGAAGAAAATCCTTAGATCTGGTTACTATTGGTTGACAATGGAAACAGATTGTTACCACTATGTTAGGAAATGCCACAAGTGCCAAATTTATGCTGACAAGGTGCACGTGCCACCTACTCCTCTGAATGTTTTATCAGCTCCATGGCCATTCTCAATGTGGGGCATATACATGATTTGTATGATTGAGCCTAAAGCTGCAAATGGACATCAGTTCATTCTGGTTGCCATTGACTACTTCACTAAATGGGTTGAAGCAGCTTCTTATGCCAATGTGACAAAGCAAGTCGTCACTCGGTTTATAAAGAAAGAGATAATTTGTCGCTACGGAACTCCTAGAAAAATTATCACTGACAATGGATCAAATCTGAATAATAAGATGATGAAGGAGTTGTGAGAGAATTTCAAGATTGAACATCATAACTCGTCACCTTAAAGGCCAAAGATGAACGAAGCTGTAGAGGCAGCTAACAAGAATATCAAGAAGATCATTCAGAAGATGGTGAAAACTTATAAAGATTGGCACGAGATGCTACCCTTTGCTTTGCACGGATATCGAACAGCTGTTCGCACTTCAACAGGGGCAACCCCTTTCTCACTAGTCTATGGCATGGAGGTTGTGCTACCGATAGAAGTGGAGATCCCCTCGTTGAGAATATTGATGGAGACAGAATTAGAAGAAGCAGAATGGATTCAAACCAGGTTTGACCAGCTCAATCTAATCAAAGAAAAGAGGATGACAACATTGTGTCATGGTCAGTTATATCAGAGGAGACTCAAGAGGGCATTTGACAAGAAGGTCCGACCTCGAGAGTTTAATGTAGGTGAACTAGTTTTGAAAAAGATAATCTCCCTCCTGAAGGATTCACGTGGCAAGTGGATTCCAAACTATGAAGGACCATTTATGGTGAAGAAAGCTTTCTCTGGTGGAGCTTTAGTTCTCACGAACATGGACGGAGAAGAGTTGACACACCCCGTCAATTCTGATGCAGTCAGAAAGTATTATGCCTAAGAAAAAGATATGGATAATAAAAGCTCGCTAAGTTGAAAACCCGAAAGGGCGACTTAGGAAAAAAATGAGCATCCCGGTGAGTAGAAAACCCGAAAGGGAGGCTCAGGCAAAAATTAGGGATAAACAAAAAGATTAAGCCCGATAAGTCGAAAACCCGAAAGGGCGACTTAAGCAAAAAAGGGTAAAATCTCCCAGTGAACTGAAACTCTTAAGGAGCAGTTTGCGCAAAAGTTAGGGAATATCCAAAAGCATAATACTGCAGCGACATAAGTCAACACTACAACAAAGCTCAGATGGAAGAAAACAGTCCAATTACCATCTCCAGAAACAAAGTAATGAGGACTAGAGGACATAGGGGAAAGTAGCAAAGTTGTATTTCGTTGGAAAAATAGTTAAATTTTGTTGCCATTTACTTGCTTCCTTTCTCTGTAATCTCCTCTTAGAGGGGTTTACATCTTCATGAACCCCATGTATGAGTTATTCTTCTCATCAAATAAAATTGTTCAGTTGAACATTACTTTACCAATTATTTCGGTTTTTCTGCTTAATGTCGCTTTTTATTTTAGATAAGATAAAAACATTAAAACAGTGGAAACGACAAAGCTTTTGAAAACTTTAATTTGTTTTGATTTTGAAAGTATAAAAGGAATTTTTGTTGGTTTACAATAATGCATCTGGTTCATAAGACGTGGGACATTTCCTAGATCATTGTAATCTAAAGCAAGTTTGAAATGGATTTTCTTCCAGAAGCAAGAAGTCCTCATTGATGCCCGCTTGGCGGAAAAGCAGAAATCAGATTTTTTTTTACAACAAAAAAATCATCTTCATGATGACAAAACTATTCAAGACAAGGCGTGGGGGAATTCGAGCTTGATACCCACAAAATGCATAAACTAATATATTCATGCATTCACATTCATTTTGCATATCATGTACAAAAACAGATCATGCATAAACCTCATCCGAATTCAGCAACCTCTCAAGGAAGTTCAATATAATCCACAACAAACCAAGATTCAAGGGGTGTGTGTTCTCAGGAGTAGAACAATTATTCTCTTCAGTAAGTACTTTTAGAATTTGGTCATTGTTGGCATTGATTCTAAAGATGAGTTTCTTCCCTAACAAGGTGATTGATGTTCTCCCATTGGAACTCTGGTGTCAACGGAATTTCTGCTTTGTTTCCCCAGTAGATATCTCCCTACAGAGTTTCTCCAAAATTGTATTTTCTCCAACAAAACTTCATGAACTTTCCAAGCGAGTTTCATAGCGGTATGATTCCTTGAGAAAGGTATCCCCAATAATTTTATCTTCAGCACGTCTCTTTGAAGTAGCTGTCTAAGATGGACATATCTTCATAAGTTAGAAATCTCCCCAATGAGTCTAATGGACGAGAGCTCCATGAACAAACAAGTTTTACTTAATGTTCCTCAGTATATCTCCAGTGAGCCTCATGTGTGTTTATTTCCCAGAGAGTGTCTTGTATTCCCCAACAGGTTTCTTCAATCAATCCTCGGAAGAGTTAGTGTTCCATGTTGATCTACTATGCGATGGAGCTTTAGGTTGGACCTGTCAGTTCGATAATTGAGAGTAAGGTTAATCCTTTTGAATATCATTAACTTTTCATCCCCAGCAAGTCTCTGGGATCTTCTCATTCCCCAAAAGAGTCTTCTATCAGCCAAGAGCAGCTGAATATGCAGTTATTCCCCAAAGGAAGCATTTTGTTTATTTCCCAGCAATTTGCATCAACCAAGAGCAGTTGAATGCATTAGTTTCAGCCAAGAGCAGCTGAATACTATTTTATTTTCCAGCAGTTTACTTCGACCAAGAGCAGTTGAATGCATTAGTTTCAGCCAAGAGCAGCTGGACACCATTTTATTTTATGCAGTAGTTTCAGCCAAGAGCAGATGAACACTTTTTTATCTCCCAGTTTTGCTTCAACCATGAGCAGTTGAATGCAGTGGTTTCAGTAAAAACCAGTTGAACACTATTTTATTTTACAGTTTTTGCTTCAACCAAGAGTCGTTAAATGCATCAGTTTCAGCCAAGAGTTGCTGAATATGACATCTTTAGCCAAAAGCAGCTGAATATGATCATTTATTCCCCCAGGAGTGTCTGCCTTCAACGAAGAACGTCTGAAGACCAGTCGTGCATGTTACCTTATAACAGATCCATCCCAGAGACCTAATGTCAGTCAAGAGCAACTAAACATGATTCTCTCATCCCCAGTCATTTGCATGTCATCTGAGAAATCAAGAGCATTTCTCAATTCATTTACATTCATGACTAAGGAATCAAGAGTATTTCTTAATTCATTTGCATTTTATCTAAGAAATTAAGAGCATTTCTCAATTCATTTACATTCATGATTAAGAAATCAAGAGTATTTCTTAACTCATCTGCATGTCATATGAGAAATCTAGAGCATTTCTCAATTCATTTACATTCATGATTAAGAAATCAAGAGTATTTCTTAACTCATACATATTTCATTTACATTCATGATTAAGAAATCAAGAGTATTTCTTAACTCATATGCATGTCATCTGAAAAATCAAGAGCATTTCTCAATTCATTTACATTCATGATTAAAGAATCAAGAGTATTTCTTAATTCATTTGCATATATTCTAAGAAATCAAGAGTATTTCTCAATTCATCTGCATTTTCATTCAACCATATGATTAAGAGATCAAGAGTATTTTTTAATTCATTCATCTGTAAGGAGTCAAGAGCACTTCTTAGCATACATAACATTTTTCATTCATATAGTTGAGAAATCGAGAGTATTTCTCAATTCATGCGCATTCATTTTTAAGGAGTTAAGAGGACTTCTTAACCTTCATTTACATGCATACCACCCAACGATTAGGAAATCAAGAGTATTTCTTAAATCTCGTTGCATTCATTTGCATTACCGTCAGCTGATTAGGAAATCAAGAGTATTTCTTAAATCCAAGTGCATTCGGTCATAACCATAAGCTTATCATTCTTCTACATAAGAGGGAAAAATTTGGGTCTGTTTGGTATTTAAACTATCTTTCACCATGATGATTTGAAGAAGATTTCTTAATATCCTCTAGTTAAAGATGTTTAAATAGGGGCAACTGTCATACCCTAAATTTTACCCTGGGTTTTTTCGCTTGCACCAGCATAGCATGAACAGATCCATTTTAGTCGTGCATTTCATTAGTTAAAAAGCATTTATCAGAGTTTATATAAAAAGTTAGGAGTTCTGGCATTTTATCTGATCTTGGTAATATTTCATTTAGTCATATGTTGATTGAGAAGTCAAAAGACTTGATCTCTCAATCTCAGCGCATAGTTTATTCTGTTGCATCTTGTTTCAGAGGTTTAAAGGGTGATAATCAAGAGTGTTTTCATTGTCTGAATATGTATAGGGTTTTGTTTGTGTTTGAGAAAGAGAAGCAAATGGTTCAAGGGTGATTCATTTGCATCCATTGTCTGTTTATATTTATTTAATCATTGAATCAGTACATTCAACAGACATTTGCATTTTATTACTTGTCACAACATGCATTTTGTTTCGCATAGTGCTTGAAATTTCAGCCAGGTTAATTTTTGGATCTACAGACAAATCGGTCTCATCGTTTCTCAATGGTACGTCGCATTAGAGGGCGAAAATTTTCAAAATTGAGCTTGAAGATGTCATTTTTCTTAATCTATGGTTCGCGTAGTTTAACTTGGTGTGCTCATTTTAATTTTTCGACTACTTTTTCTATCGCATTTTTATCTGCCTGAGCCTTTCAACCGGTTATTTTTAATTTCAAAATTTAATCAAAACATGTATGTTTTCGAAAAGTTTATTTCGCATTGATAATTTTGGTGCATTCAATTTTATATTTCGAATATTTATTTGCCCGAGTTTTGTTCATTTTTTATTCAATTTTTTAATCAATTTAAATAGTCGATTTATTTAGAATTAATCATGTTCTTAAATATAATTTTATTTGAATCTTTTAATTATATTATATTTATATGTTTTTTTTAAGTTTTAATTTTTTTTTAAGAGTTAAGTGTTACTTAAGAAAAAAAGAGTAAACAAATATCTTCTTCTCCCTCCACAAACCAACTGCCACGTGGCCATTTTCCTCACCACAAAAGTCAGCCCACTTGGACACCTCTCTCTCCATATGTATTGTTTTACCTTTCCTCACATACACACACAGTGAAATATCAAAAAACACGACAACAACATGAAGAACATGGTCACCATCATCATCTTTTCCAAACCATTCCTCCACCTCCAAATATAACACTTCCAATTTCTTACAAATAATCACCTCCATTTTGAATTTATTTCATCCATTGTTCATAAAAAATTACATCAACAAACAACACACAATATCCATAAGCTCATGAACATAACTCACATAAGCACTCCATAAACTCATCCTTCATCTTTTCCGACGCTCTTTCTCATAACCGAACACACTTATCCAACCGAAATAAAAAAAAACCATTTTCGATCAACATCGCATCAGCTTCGAGATCACAATCGGACCGTCGGTTGCATCCAAACGAACAACCATCACAGTCGGAACGCAACACCCAACAAAGGTATCTTAGTTCCTATTTGTTGAACCTTACATGTTTGACTAAAGTAGTGTTCATGAGCAAGTTTGTCGTTTGAATGAAAAAGTGCTTACATTCATATTTCTTCCGATTTTGCAACCTGGTTTTCAACGTTGATACTGTTACTGATGGATTTTTTTTCTTCCATTTTATTGAGTTTTATTTTATTAAAAAAAAGTATCTTTGATACTATTAGTGCTAGAGTTTCTTTCCATTTTTATTGAGTTTTTAAAAACTAACTTTGATACTGTTAGTGGTGGATTTGATTTCATTTTTATTAAAACTTTTTGAAAGAAAATGTCTAAACATAATAGTGTTGGCGGTGGATATGCTTTTCCTGCATTTTACATTCTTATTTCGTTACTGTTTCTCTAAAAATTTCAAGCTTGTCTTAGTTCTTTCTTTTCTTTATGTTACTTTTTTATATTTTATTTTATTTTTATTTTTTTACTATTTTTTTAGTTACTTTATATTTAGTGGAAAATGTAGATCAAAATGTCTTAGTGCTTATGGGTTTGTATCTCACATGAGACCTAAGGCCCATTTAATTTTTTACTAGTTATATCCCATGTTTTTTATTATGATTGGGATTAAGTTGAATTTCTTTGTTTTTCTTTCTTTCTTCTTCGATTACGATAGTTGTGATGTGAAAATTTGTAATACTATTGTAATAATAATATGCTTGATTGCTACTTGGTTTCATTGCTTTGTGATTTCGAAGTTAAAAATTCAATTTAACTCTCAAAATCGCTTAAACGCATAAAATTTTGTTAACCGGCCTCAGATAGGATGTTTCCTACATGAATCACTTTACGATTGCTTAAACATTACGCTAAATTTCTTTTAATTTTATTTCTGATTTTATTTCGAGTCCCTTGCCTTTCTCTTGGGCCTTCTTACAACGAGACTCTTTTATTTTTTACAACTGTCTTTCAAAGCTTATATCATTTAATTATTGTGTTGCATCCTCATTCGATAAATTGTACCCCCATTCCCGTAAGTATGTAATAAATTTATCGCTTTCATTTACTTTACTGTATTAGTTGATTGTTAATTCCAAGATTAAAATCAACCTTTTCAGAAAAGAACAAAAAAACAAACACTTGATCCAACGTCGAGTCTTTTTTTCCTAAATCAAATCCAAATTGATTACAAAGTCAAATATACCCCCGCCACATCCAAATTATTTTCATAAGTCAACTTCTAACACTTGATCCAACGTCAAGTCGTCCCCCTGTTTTTAAAAGCTTTTCACAATAAAAATGGAAGAAACTGATTAAGTTTAGACTTTCTCTGTTTCAAATGTTAGGATACTGCTGTAGAGCTCAATGTCCAAACATTCGTCTTCCATATTAACATACAGTAATCACTAGAATTAGGTCATTTCTCTTATAGAAGAAAAAGATTGATTGGGTATCGACCTTCTCTTTCCTGATTATTTGGACACTGCTGTAGAGCTCTCTGTCTGATTAATCGTCTTCCGTTAATAAACTTTGACCTGATTTGCCACACATTTTCATAAACAAACTTTTGGATGAAAATGGAGTGATTAGGCTTAGGCCTCTTCCTTTTCGGGCATTCGGGTACTGTAGTAGAGCTCTCTGCTTGGATGCTTGTCTCCGCTTAAAATCAACTCAAACTCATCAAACTTGTTTTCCGCCCTTGTGCGACTCCGAAAACATCTTTAGAAAAGAGTATGCAACATCCATTTTGATGCGAAACAAACAAAGACTTCAGCCTCCAAGAGCGAGCAGCAAGTAAAGGTTTAATCGCTCAAATGTGATCCTAGCATCACTCTCTTTAAAAGCAATCCATCTAGTAGTTCTCTTTGGGTAGAACTACGTATGCCTTAAGTTCTTCATAGCACCTGGAGATACGTAGGAGCAGGATTGCGAAATCTTGTCGGGCACATTAATATTAAAAACCCTAAGTCTTTCCTTTCTTTCTTTCTCTTTCCTCACCCGATAAGTAGAAGATCGTAAACTATATCACGCTAACACTCTAACACGAAACTAACTAAATGGGTCCCAACGAGTACGATGGATGTGAGGGGTGCTAATACCTTCCCCTCGTATAACCGACTCCCGAACCCGATTTGGTTGCGATGACCATTTCTTTTTGCTTTTCGTGGTTTTATCGATATTTTCCCTTTCCCTTTTTGGGAATAAATAAAGTTCGGTGGCGACTCTGTTTTGTTTATATTTCGAGTGTTCCTTATGCTCGGGTATTTTTCGCGCCGCGACAGTCACGTCTCGAAAAATACGATCCTTCACGATGGTCACGGAAAAAATGATTCGAACAGAGTCGCCACCGAACTTTAATTATTCCAATGAAGGAATAAGAAAATATCTATAAAACCTTAAAAAATAGAATAATGACCGTCGCAACCATATCCGGGTTCGGGAGTCAATTACGTAAGGGAAAGATATTATCACCCCTCACGTCCGTTGTACTCAATGAGAACCTTTTAGTTAGTTTGCGATTTAGAATATTGACTTATGTTAATTGTCTTCTTCGAGTGAATAAAATATTTGAAAAGAGAAATGAAAGGAAACCTCAGAAAAGGGAAAGTGAGATTTTGTATTAGTGTGTTCGCCAAGATATCACAATCTCGTGTCAACGTAACCTTATGGTGCAATAAGGAAATCAGAGCATTCGTAGTTCGGGGAACTACTGTTTGTTGGTGTCTTTTAATGACCAACTGTTTGAATGGCATTCTAAAGGCTAAACATTGGCTTGTCTACTCTCGACGGAGGCTTAAGCACTAATTAATTATGCGCGTTAGAAGGGATTGAACAATGTTCTTTTTGAAAAGAGTATTGATCAGTTGGATTTAATGTGTTGGGAGTTTTGTGGGATGACGATTACTCGGATAGTCGAGTAAGAGAACTCGTATCCAAATGATCGAGAAGAGGAGTCGAAGGCTCAAAACCATCTTGCTTTTCATCCTTAATTATAAAAGGATTTTATAACGGTTAGGGTGTTTTAAATGGATGGTCGAATAATGCAACTCGTATCTAAGTACTCGAGAAGAGGAATAGAAGACTCTAGATCATCTCCCTTTTCATCCTTAATTGCAAAAGAATTTAAATAAGGTTAATGTATTTTGGACGGACGACAAATACTCGAATTCCCGAGTAAGGCTACTCGTATCCAAGTAATCGGGAAAGGGAATGGAAGACTCCATACCACCTCATTTTTCGTCCAAGTTTGTTACAAAATTGAGTTTTGACTTAAAGTTTGATTATGAAAATAGTTTGGATGTGGCGGGGGCGTACTTGATGTTAGATCAAACGTTTAAAATTTATTATGAAAAAAATTAATTTTGAAATTAATCTTGAAAAAGTTTTGATGTGATTCGTGAAATTGTTAAAGATAACTTTAATATACATTAGCTATATCAAGTTAATTAAATCAATTAATCAACATAACGAGGAGGGTGCAATTATTGACATGATGGTATATATAAAAAACAAAGAATGGGCTCAAAGGCCATCACAAATTTAAATAAACTGAAGAAAAACTAAGTAGCTAATAATAACGCTAAGAAAACAAAACAAATAAATAAATAAGTAAGAAAAAATAAAACAACAAACACTAATGTGGAAGATGCATACGAGTATGTAATCATCTTGCAAAGGGATTTTAATTTGATTTTTTTTAAAAGACAAAAAACAAATCTACACATATATTTTTGGGAAACTAATTTACACTCCATATTTTTATGATGGACAAAAATTAATTTCTCTCTTTTATTGACATCCTGATTCTTATATCTATATATTTTCTCTCACTTTCTTGTCAATTTTCATAGAAGAAATGTAAAACACTCCAAACGTAATACACAATAATAAAGAAACTAGTACTCATTGAATATCATGTGTCAGATCCTCATATCACAGTACACATCCATAAAACTGACCAGGACAACCAGGACAAAAAAAACATTTAATATTCCACTACTAATAACAAACTTATTCATTGCATATATCAAAATAGAGAAATGATATTCCTACACCAAAATCTACACCTACACCCGTATTTCACTGTTCACCAATACGGTGAACAGTAAAATATTATAATAATATATATTTTTAAAAATAGAATATTAAAAAAAGATTAATTATTATACACTGTCAGTGTAAAAACTTTTCTACTATCAATATATCACAATCATCCGTTTGTGTTACTTTATATGTGATTATAATAAAAGTCAAATTTTCTAACAAATCAATGATTGTAATTAACTGACAATGTAAAATATCTTTACACTGTCAGTGCATTTCAATTAAATTCTATTAAAAACTATTATTCTTTTATTTTTTTATTTTAAAATTAAATGATATTGATATAAAGTTATGTGATTAACTAATTTTATAATTGTATTAATTAATTTTTTACATTGAATTAACCAACTTTGATGACTGCTCAAAATTTATTTGGACAACTGAACATTTATTAACCAATTTCATAATTTTATTAACCAACTTTTTACTTTTTATTAACCAACTTTGGTGTACTAGTAAAAATTATTTTTAATATCTGGACGTGTATTAACCAACTTCGTCATTTTATTAACCAATTTTTTACATTTTATTAGCCAACTTTATTTCATTACTTTAAAGGTATTATTCACGATAATTGTTCACGGGCACTGTTTATAAACTGTTCATGTATTGTTCATACATTGTTCATGTACTGTTCATACACTTCATAATTATTATTTTTTTCATATAAAAAAACACTGTTCACCGTATAAATACGGTAAACAGTATATACGGTGTATGTATTTGATGTAAAAAATGGTGTATGAATAGCATAGTTGATCAAAATATGATGCTCTTTATTTGCTTTCATTTTCATAAAGCTAACACTCTTAATACTATGATTACTAATTAATAATATTAATAATATTGAATTATCAGTTTGACTTTTCAACTATTAATAAACTTTTTTTTTTAATTTTTAATTTTAAAACCACAAAGCCAACATTTTCTCTCTTTCCATGTTCAGTTCTTTTCCCATATCATTTTCTTTCATTTCTTTCAACAAAACCAACAAAAATCAATAAAACAAAGTGAAATCAAAACAAATTAAAATAAAAATAAAGCTACTTGAAACAACAAACAGTGGTGTGGCGTCGGATTGGCAAAGAATGATAAAACGGCGGCATGAAGCGGTGGTGGAGTCTTAGGTCGCCAGATTCGTTCTGATGGTGGTGCAGTGGTGGTTCTGGCGACGTTCGAATGCATCCGACGAGCTTGGCTTCTTGATTCCACTTTCTTCTTCTTCTTGATTTTGGTTTTGTTTTCTCTATTTTTTATGATTTTTTATTTATGTTATGATTTGAGAGGTTGTTGTGTTGTGTATTGTTCTTTGTTTATTTTGGTGTTAATGAAGAGTGTTATTTAGTGGAGTTTATGAAGGAGGTGTTTTATGTGAAGGTGATAGTTCATGGTTGGTGTTGATTTAAGGTTAAGGAGAGGTAGGTAAATGCTTATATCAGTAAGTGAGAATGAGGAAAAAATGTATAGTGAGATGGAGTAAATGTGTGTAGTATGGTATATGAGAAGAATTGGTTTTCTTATGAAGATGAAGTTTGGAGATGAGGGAGGAGTTTATAGAAATGTGAGAAAAATGGTTTTATTAGGTAGAGTAATTGAAGGAGCTAGGCGCAGCGGAACGATGACGGGTTTGTGATGCTTGTGGAGGCGGAGGAAGGTAAGAGTTTACGGTTGATAATGGAGACGAAGGCGTGTGTAATATTAAGGGTGGAGAATAACGAAGAAGAGGCTTTTCGAGGACGTTGAAGAAGAAGAGGAATTCCTCCTCTCTCGTTTCTTTTTCTTTTTTTGTTTTTCTAGATCCCTTCTGACCCTCCTCATGTGATGGACCGAAAGAAAATCCCTCCAATCACAACTAGCTGGCCGAAGATGGGAGGTGATTTCCCGCCCTTCTTTGCAATGCTGAGAAAAGAATTGTATAGTGGGGTGCGTGTCAACTTCCTAATGGGAAAGAAAAATATTTTGTTATTCTGATTTTTCTTTACTTAATTAATTCAATTAATTACTATTTTTTGATTGGTGGATAATAAAGAATGGGGATAATGCATGTGAACCTTTGATTAAAAACGAATCGACGGTCTAGATTAAATCAAAGAAGCACACTTAAATTTAAAATGCCTACAATGCCCTTTTTAGATGATTTAATTGATTTAAAATAATTTAAATCAATTGAATCAAATAAAATTCACAACTTTCTAAATAAATATGATAAAAATAAAATGAAGGCATGGGAATTCCTATTTAAACTTTATGAATATTTTGGCGAAAGAATAAAAATAAAAAGAGTGATTATGAATAAAAATTGGGCGCAAATATGCTCAAAAACTTAAATCAGATGCGCTAAAATGATCAGCGCGAAATAAACCTCTTGGAAAAATACAATTATTGATCAGATTCTGAAATAAATTTTGACCAGTTAAACAGGCATATGCTGATCAAAATGCGACTGAAAAATTAGTCGAAAAATAAAACTAGCACACTAGATTAAACTAAGTGAACCGTAGATCGATAATACTGACGTTTGCAAACTCTTTTTTGAAACTTTTTACCCGCTGATTTTACATGTATTTGAGAAAATGATTCAATCGATCTGTCTGGATATTCGAGAATTTATTCTAACCAATTTTAGGTATTATTCATGATGGAATGCATGGTATGATATACAGATGATGCAAACTGAAAATAAAATTGAATATATGAAAGTTTTAAAATGGTCTGGACAAAATTGGGGTATGACACAATGAAATACACAACAGCCAGTAGTTAACAATCCCAAAAATTGTTGAGAATGTATCAAGTATAACTAGTGTGGATAATAGTCTCACATTGGTTAAAAATATGGATATTTGAGCATTTATAAGTGGGAGAACCCACTCACGTATCACCTTAAGGTTTTTGATGAATATGTGGTGTCTCTCTCACAAAGATATTGCTCTAAAAGAAGAAGTCTCACAATGTTCAATGCTCCCTAGTGAAAAACTCCCCCAACAAATGGTATCAGAGTCTGGTTCAAAAAAAGGATCGGGTTACTTGTATCGAAAGTCAACGGCGCCACAATGGTGGTTAGTAAGAAACGTTCCGTTGAAGAGTGTCAACAACGCTAGAGTGGCGAATAAGAAACATTATGTGCGGTACAAGAGTTTGTGGAAGTAAGAAGAGCTTCCACTTGAGGGGAAACATTATGGACTCACACTTGAGGGGGAGTGTTAAAAATGTATCAAGTTGAGTAGTGAGGGTAATAGTCCCACATTGATTGAAAATGTGGAGATTTAAGCATTTATAAGTGAGAGAATTCACCCACATATCACCTTAAGGTTTTTGGTGAATATGTGGTGTGTCTCTCACAAAGGTGTTGCTCTAAAAGAAGAAGACCCACAATGTTCAATGCTCCATAGTGAAAAACTCCCCCAACAAAAATGACATTTTTAATTAATAGTGTTCTGCATACTTTCTCTAAATTTTAATTCTATTTTTTTAATTGATCATTTTTATATTCTCAGGTGGGCAAATTTTTTTAAAAATAATTATATAATAAAATTAATACTATACGAAAAAATATTATATATTAATTAAAGATTAAATTTTTATATTTAATAAAATAATTAGATCAAATTATACATAATTATTGATGATTATATTATACATAAGCCCCACAGTGTTCAATGCTCCATAGTGAAAAAAAACCCCAACAAAAATGACACTTTAAAATAATTGTGTTTTGCTCGCATAACTCAGCCAATACTTTCTCTAAATTTTAACTTTATTTTTTTTAATTGATCATTTTTATATTCTCAAGTGAGCAAGTTTTTTTTAAAAAATAATTATATAAATAAAATAAATACTATTCGAAAAAATATTATATATCAATTAAAGATTAAATTTTTATATTAAATAAAATAATTAGATCAAAATTATACATAATTATTGATGATTATATTATACATAGTATTATTTTTATTATTAAAAAAATACCTTTTTTAATTTGTGAAATAAATGAGTTGATCTTAAGAGTTGATCTGAATTGTTTGTGAATTTAAAATGAGTCCAATTTGAATTTCAAAAAAACCGTGTTGAATTCAAATCCACTTTTGAATTGAATCAATCTCTACAGAGTCGAACCAAATTGAAAAGAATTAAAAATAATTATTGATGATTATATTACACATAATATTATTTTAATTATTAAAAAAATATCTTTTTTAATATGTGAAACAAATGAGTTGATCTTAACGAGTTAATCTGAATTGTTTTCGTGACTTTAAAATGAGTCCAATTTGAACTTCAAAAAAATCATATTGAATTTAAATCTACTTTTGAATTGAACCAATTTCTACCGAGTCGAACCAAACTGAAAAGAATTAAACTCGATTTATTTTCAATTTTTTGGAATTATATGTTATTTTAAATTATACGTTTAAAATTTGTTTCAATTCTCATCTCTTGTTCTCTCTAGGCTTCATTTGCTTCCTTTTATTAATCTACCTACATGTTTATCTCATACAAGAATCTTTAGGTTGCTTGAAAACTATCACTGCCGGTGAGCTTGCTTGAAAACTACCATTACCGGTAGAAGATATGGTGCAATTATATCACATGGTTCTTAGATTTTCAATTTTTTATATTTACCTTTTTGGCCCCCGCAATCACTTCATTTATAAATAAACGCAATCAATGAATAACTCACTCATATCAAACACAAAACTCTAACATGTCTTCGTCACCACTCTAACATGTCTTCATTACCATTAATATGCATAGTGAGGAGGTTCCAACAAGGGTTGATGCTTCCGGCTTCTTCAACTCCTCGAGAAGTTATATTACTATCTGACATAGATGATCAACAAGGTTTATGTTTCAATGTTCCATTCATATTTATTTATCACCACGAAATAAAAGAGAAAATGTTATAAATTATTAACAATTATTAATTTTGAATGCGTTTTAAAATGACTAAAAAATATTCAAGTGAAGATTAATTTTTGAATTCAGAAATAGTCAACACTTGTGAAGTGTTATAGTAAGTTTGAATACGGAAATAGACAATATTTTGTAAAGTGTTGTAGAATGCGAAATAGTACAAACTTTGAAAACTATTGTTGTAGGTGAAACAATGCAACATTTGGTAAAAGTACTGTTGTAGGAGAAATAGTACAACGTTTGAAAAATGCTAATGTAGGCGAAACAATTCAACATTTAGCAAAATTGTTGTTGAAAGTGTGTGTTTCATCAAGGATCATAATATTATGAAAAAACATCAGTTTGACCTATAAATTGAGCATTCAGAATTCAGAAAAATACATTAGAAAAGTCTATACTCTTCATACAAAATATCGGATTTCATCTTCCTTACACTCGAGTTTTTATCCGTCTTATGCAAATTTGAGTATATGTTGAATTATCTTGAGTATTCCTGTGTACAAACTCTAAGACAGTTTGAGAGTACTTGAAATACTATGAGGAAAGTGATTTATTCACGATTCTAGCCTCGGCCCATTTGATTTAAATTAATTTTCTAACAATTTTATAATACGTCAATCAATAGCAACCGAGACTTATGTTTCAAGCATCAAAGTGATGAATCAAGATAAGATCTTCTTCCTCCAAATTATCATGAAGATCTTTATTTGTGATTAATATTAAAGGTTGCTACTTTAAATTTTTTTATGACAATTCTCTATGATGGTGAAAGGTACACAATTAATTCATATAATATTTTAAATTTTTGAAAATTTTAATTTATGATTATTTGTGATTAATTTGTGGATGCAATTTTTATGGAGAAATAAACATTCATGTTTGTTTGTTCATAATCATAGTGAAAACTACATATTTAACATTTGATATTAGATTACTCTTTTATGCAATACTTTTATTCTTTCTTAGTTATTTTCTATGCAAATTGATATTGATATTAAATATATTGGGATATTGTTAAGATGTTTAATGCATTAAAAATATGAATAAAGACAAGTGGTCGATAAATGGATCATATATTCATGAGAAAATAATTTGCATGTACCATAAAAATATATTAATCATTTAACTTTAATTGTTATTTTGACATTTATTTGTGTCTCCTTCTATAAGAAAAATATATTGACTTATGATTAATACTTAAAATGTCATAAGATGAATAATACATTTATTTGTTGATAAAATAATTTTAAAAAAATTATGAATGTGAAGTAGTGGTTCATGTATTGAAAATATAAAATGATATAAATAACAATAATAATAATAATAATAATAATAATAATAATAATAATAATAATAATAATAATAATAATAATAATAATAATAATAATAATAATAATAATAATAATTTGAAGGGAATGGTTCAACTGTTTTGTTGTTTGTGCAATAATTTATTAAGTTTAAAATTAATTATCTCATATTATATGTGGATACTAATATGAAAAAGTTATTTATTGATCATTTTGATATTAAAAGTAATGTATACATTTCTTTATCATTGAAAGTTGACAAATGTTTCTTGGTGCGCAAGGTGAAGAAGATGAATATGAGAGAAGAGAGAATTGAAATAACAAAGTTTGACTACTCTTCAAACGCTTACAACAAATGGTTATGTACACCCACATTGTACACACCACTGTTGATAGCTACACTTGTTTATATATATACAACAGTAATGCCACGTAGAAAAAATACTAACATACACTAGCTAGATTAAGCTTAACAAAACTAATATTAATAATATTGAATATGAATTACTTCTAACACCATCCCTTAATTCATATTCAGCTAATCAAAATTAACAACACCAATTCCATCCATCAAGTGGAGAAATTGATCATTCTTGATCGCTTTCGTCAGAACATATGCCAGCTGCTTCTGGGTGCTACATTGCATAACTTCTAGCACTCCATTATGAACCTGACTTCTCAGAAAATGATACTAAGTCTCAATATGCTTGCTTCTCCCATGCAGCACTGGGTTATTGGCAAGATTGATTGCTGACTTGTTATCAATCATCAACTTTAGAGGTTTGTTTACCTTCATCTTCAGATCCTGCATAAATTCAGAAGTTAAATAGCTTGACATGCAACCATAACACCTGCAATGTATTCAGCTTCATAGGTTGACAAACCAACAACTGACTACTTCTTTGAACACCATGAAATATGACCTTCCAAATGCTTAGACAAATATCAAGAAGTACTTCTTCTATCAACTCTGTCTCCACACCAATCAGAATTTGGATAACACATCAGCTCTAAATTAGCCTTTTCACCAAAAAGGAACAAAACTCCATAATTCAGAGTCCCCTTAATATACCTCAGAATCCTGACATCAACTTAGTAATGAGACCACTTCGGTTTACTCATAAACCTACTAACTATTCCAACTGCATAGAAAATATCAAGTCTGGTATTACACAAATACCTCACAAAGCCAACCAACTGCTTAAAATTTGTAGCATCTATATCATCACCCTCATGATCAGAATCAAATTCCTGATTTATTTCTGAAGGTGTGACCGTATCCTTTCAATTCAACAACTCAAATCTTTTCATAAGTTCAAGTTCATACTCCAGCTGATGCAAAATGATACCCTTCTCAGAGTACATAATCTGTATCCCTAGAAAATATATCATATTTCATAGATCAGTCATCTCAAACTCATCCATAATCACCTTTTTGAACTTCATTATCTCATATGAATAGTTTCCTATAAGCAATATATCATCAACATAGAGGCACACCAAAATCATATTCTGTTCAGAAGTATGCTGAACATAAATGCCATACTCCATCTCACACTTTTTGAATTCTTGGAGCTTGAAAATGATTTAATTTTCAGATTCTAGGTTCTAGGAGCTTGTTTTAGTCCATACAACGCGTTATGTAACTTGTACACCATCCTTCCTGATTATTTTTCATAAACCCAGGTGGTTATGATACTTATACCTCTTCTTGTAATGGACCGTTAAGAAATGAAGATTTTACATCTAAATGCATCAGAGGCCAATTCTTGTTAGCAGCTATAGGAATCACCATTTTGATTGTCTCATGTCTCACTACATGAGTAAACACATCAAAGTAGTAACCTTGAAAACCCATCTGATGTTGATGGCTTTCTTTTCCTTTGGAAGCCCAGTCAACTCCCAAGTCTTGTTTCTTTCTATAGCCTCAAGCTCTTATTTCATGACCTTCAACCACACTTTCTTCTTGAGCGCTTCTTCAACACTAACTGGTTCAAAGTCTACTAACATCGCACACCGAATGACTTCTCCTTCAGAGTCTATTTCAGTATCTTGTAGCATGTCAAACTCTGCAAACCTTCTTGGAATGTTTCTTATTCTTTGTGGCCTCTGAACTTATTCAGAATCTTCTTCAGATGCTGGAACAGTATCAGATGTTGGAACCCTTGAAGTACCACCTTTAAAGGAATGACCACATTTAGAGTCTGAAATATTTCCAGAGTTTGGATCTCCACCAGAGTATAAATCATCATTAGAATCTAGATCAGAATCAGATTCACCTTCGGAGTCAGGCTCACCTTTAGAGTCACCTTCAGAATCATCTTCTGATTCTGACTCATCTTCAAAACTTTTGGAATCTAAAGTATCTTCATAAGTTAACTCAGGTGTTAACACCACACTGAAGTTGGATTGAGATTTCTTCCAATCCCACGCTTTTGATCTTTCACAATATTCTCTGCTGACTTCAACCTTATTAGAGACAAGACAACAAAGCTTATAAGCACTTTTACTGGGGTAACCTACAAGCAACATAACTCAGCTTCTATCATCCAACTTCCTTCTCTTAGCCTCTGGAACATGTTTGTAACAAACAAAACCAAACACCTTTAGATGGCTCACATTTTGTTTATCTTTAGTCCACTTTTCTAAAGAAACAATTTCCTTCAGCTTTTTAGTTGGACACTTTTGAGCACATATGTTGTAGTGGCAACATCATCTCCCCACAAGGTGTGAGGTAGCTTCTTCTCTTAAAGCATGCTTCTTGTCATATCAAGAAAAGTTTGGTTTCTTATTTCAACAAGACCATTATGTTGAGGAGTGTATGGAGCAGTCACCTCATGCTCAATTCCATTCTCCTCGCAGAACTTTGTGAACTTTGTAGAGTTATGCTCACCTCCACAATCAGTTCTGAGAACTTTTAGCTTATGGTCACTCTGGTTCTCAACCTTGATTGTGAATTTATTAAATTCAGTAAACACCTTGTGTTTGAAATTTATAAGGGGTACCCATGTCATCTTTGTGAGCTCATCAATAAATGACACAAAGTATTTGTTCCTTCCAAGTAAAGGTACTGTAAATGGTCCACACACATTAGAATGCACCACACCCAAAGCATGTTTTGCTCTTGAAGGCATTTTAGATGCAAATGATAGTCTTGGTTACTTCCCTCTCATGCACACATTGCATGACTTCTCTGGCTTCTTAATTTCAGAAATTACATGTATCAACTTCTCTGAATTCAGATGGCATAAGCTTCTAAAGTTCAGATGACCAAATCTTTTGTGCCACAACTCAATTTCCTTCATAACACTTGTTGCACTAAGGAATTCAGAGTCTGCAGTTTTAACATTCACTTTGAATGTTCTATTCCTTCCCTGTTCTGAATTCATAATCAACTTATGATTACAATCATACAACTTTAAAATATTGTCCTTCATGGTAACTGAAAATCCTTCCTCAATTAATTGACCTACACTCATCAAATTTCTTTTCATTCCAGAAACATACTACACGTCCTGAATCAATGCAGTTCTTCCATTATTTAAAACTACCCTGACATTTGTCATTCCTTCATCATTCAAATACTTATCATTAGCACATCTGATCTTGTTCATCTTACCAGATTCAAATTCAACCAGCCATTTCTTATTTCCAGTAAGGTGATTTAAACAACCAGTGCCCATGTACCACTAGTCTTCCAAAGATGCACTATCAGACTCAAAAGTCATCATAGCACAAGTTCATCATCAGAATCTCCTCCAGCTATGTTTTCTTCTTCTTACTTCCTTTCCTTGTTTGACTAATAATCCGCAGCGAAGTGGTCAAACTTCTTACAACAGTAGCACTGAACTTTCCTCTAGTCATACTTCTCCTTCCCCTTCTAAGCACTCTTATTCCTTTCAGAAGTTGAGGTTTTTGACTTCTGAACACCATTAGATTTCTTCATGGCTTCTGACCAAGACTGCTTCTGATATTTCTTACTAGAAGCTGCTTTCGAAGCATGCTTCTCTATCTCCATTTCAAAAAAAAATTCTAGTCAGACACAACTCTTGTGCCTCTAGACTACTTTGCAGCTCTTCAATTCACATGTTGCTAAGATCCTTAAAATGTTCAATGGCTACAACAATGTAATCAAGCTTAGGAGTAAGAGATATAATTACCTTCTCAATGATCCTTTCTTCAGAGAGAGTTTCTCCTCACGACTTCATCTTATTTGTGATCGAAATCACTCTAGAGATGTAGTCAGGTACCTTCTTATTTTTCTTATGTTGAGATTATCATAATGATTACATAGAGACTGAAGCTTCATATTCTTCACTAATTCATCACCGTTGTAGCACCGTACCAATATATCCCGTGCAACCTGTGTCGTCGTCGAATCAATGATTTTATCAAACACTTTCCCACCCACACACTAATAGATGTAGAACAATTTCTTATGATCCTTCTTTCCTAGATCACACTGAGCATTCCTCTGGGCATCAGTTGCATTTTCTAGAAGTGCAACCGCAACGTAATCGTCGTTGATGAGATCAAGAACATCTTGAGCGCCAAACAACACATGCATCTGAATCATCCACCAATTCCAGTTCTTGCCATCTATCATTAGAAGCTTAGTACTTAGATTACCTTTTCCGTTCATCTTCAACCTTGTGCAATTCACTTAGATCTCACCAAAAACTATTATTTGCCAATCCCGCAGAATTAAGAAATGTGATTCTGTTATGATTCCGATAAAATTTTTTAACACAAATTCAAGAAACAAAATCAATCACATCATGTCTCACCGTTCACTAGTATTTCCCTTGTGTTTCCTTGTGTTTCTCTATGGATCCGAACCAGAGCTCTAGATACTAATTATTAGTGCACAAGGTGAAGAAGATGAAGATGGAATAAGAGTGAGAAGAGAGAGAATTGAAATAACAAACTTCCATTACTCTTCAAACAGTTACAACAAATGGTTACGCACACCCACATTGTACACACCACTGTTAACAACTACACTTGTTTATATATACACAATAAAAATGCCACGTAGGAAAAATTCTAGCTTACACTAGCTAGATTAAGATTAACAAAACTAATACTACTAATATTGATTATGAATTACTTCTAATAATTTTTATGCAAAAAGTTATAGAAAATATTAATGATTTTGTTTGATTGTTTATTTTCTAATGTGATTCTTATATGGATATAACATAGAACATTGTTAAACATGAATTTAAGAAATATAATTCATTATGCGTATGTTAGTTATGCAATAAAATATTTACTTTAAGAGAATATAAATAAATGAGTGTTAGTTAATATGGTGTATATGACTTTTCTGTTTTAAACCTCTTTATAAAATAAAAGTTATGGTCATGATTGTTGATTGCTAAAAATATTTAATGCATTGAATATATTTTAGATATGTTCAAGTATAAGTGTAACTTCAAAGTAAAATATATTATTAAATATTTTATTGACAATGGAAGATTGGCCTAAAATTTAATGTGTCACAAAGTCCTTATGTTATCTAATGAATAAAATTCTTTTGAAGAAAAAATGATATTTTTCCATATGAGGTATGTAATGGCAAAGTGCAAAATATCAGTTATTTTAAAGTGTGGGAGTGTGTATCTTATTATAAGAACATGGACCCTAAAAGGAACAAGTTGGGTCATCATGGGATCAAATAGGTTTTTGTAGGCTATACACCTAACATTAAAGCATATAGACTTTTGAATTTGGAGTCTAATGTAATTATTGAATTCTGGATATGGAATTTTGATAACCTTATCACAAAGGATAAGGAATTCGATATTCTCACAAATTAAGAACCTCGTAAGGAAGGTTCTCCATGAATTGTTGATTGTTTCGACACATATGCACTAGTTGCAAGCATAACGAAATTAGAATTTCATTTGCATTAGATTACTTGCATAACCTTGTAGCTCATCAAATGAATGTCAACATAATATTCATAAATAGATATCTCTATGAGGAGATTTACATGGAGCAACCAAAAGGTTATGTGCTTTCTAGTAATGAACAAAAGAGACAAACACATAACTTAGGGGGAAATGTTTCAATCATTATAAAAACATGAATTCAAAGAATTTTTCATCATCAAAAGGGTCAGATTATAAGGAATAAATTTTATATCTAGTTCAATTTCGATGAAGAAAAATATTATCAAAGAATAAAAGGTTTAAAAGTGTCATGCACATCAATAACGAAGTTGATCAAGAAGGTTTAGCATATAAATTTAAGTGAAGATTTGAGGCAAGTGAACATAAATAAGGTTATCGTTGAAATTTATACTATACTATTTTAAATTTCTCATAATTTCGTCTCTCATTTATTCTAAAACCTTCTTACATAATCATGCATGATTATCTAAAAACCTTCTTCATTTGATTCTTGTTATAAGTGTTTGTACAAAAAATTATTTGAGAATATTGTGATATTAATTTGTCTCCATGTTGACTATATGATTGATCATTAGCAATGAGATGCATGGAATTTTAGAAACAAAGAGGTTTCTAACTTCTACATTCAAGATGAATGATCATGGACTAGTTGACACACTTTTAGAGATTAAAGTAAAGTGAAATAGTGGGGGTTAATTTAGTCAAACACATTATGTTGAGAAAGTAATTGATAAGTTCAAACACTTACATTTCAAGAAAGTGAGTACTCCATTTGATCATAACGTCAAACTTTAAAATAATGATGGAAGAGTTATGGCTCAACTGAAATATTCTTTTGTAGGTCGTGTGTGTGTTCATATGTGCCCCACCAAGCCCACAACTAGGGTTTGAGACCTTAAATACAAGATATCAAGCAAGCAAAGGTCCACATTGGTTCTAAAAATCATATATAAATCCCCATGTTCTTTATTTGTCATTTTGATCAAGTGTTTATCAAGAGTTTGAAGCTTGTTTGTCAAGGAATCCCTAATTCATCTGGATATCTTGTGTGCCTTCCTCAACAAGTTTCTTCAACAGTTGGTCAAAGATCTAAAGGGACACTTAATTTACATCATCATAAGAATATATGATCCTCCATGAGCCCATAAGAGCAAAGGAACTTCAAGAATGCAAGTTGATTCAAGGAAGTTGACTAGAAAAGTCAACTAGTCAAATCTATGGTTTCCTAGACCCTATCTCCTACAAGTTTTGTCATATAAAAATGATTCCAAGAGAAAATTTACTCTTTATGACATTCCAAACATCTTTCATACTGGCCTCAAGAGCTAATGTTTCTTGGAAAGTAATTTTTTATGGTGAAAGATTATAGGTCATTTTGTCTAGATAGGATGTCAACTTCCAAGAACCATAACTTCCTTATTTTTTTATGATATGAAGATGATAAAAGTTTCATGATTAATTTCAAGTTGTCTTATTCAAGTTTTCTTGTTTGAGAAATATCAAATTCTACTTGCAAAGTCATGTACCATGAGGAAACATTATAGGTCCATTTTGGTCCTCATCATTGAACAAGCAAATTTCCTCAACTTCTAAAATCCATAACCCCATCATCCAAACTCCAAATGGTGCGAAAGTTTTAGTAAAATTGAAGGGAATTGAAAGAGATACAACATTGTAGACAGAACCAAGTTCATTTGAAGCTCACATCAAAAGTTATTCAAGGTGGAAAGAGAGGTCATTTGGCTTATAACTTAGAAAAGTTTCTAAGTATGTTTGATACCTCCACCTTCAAGGCCAGTTTTCTCCATTCTCCAAGCTTTAATTTTAAAATTTTACAACATAAAAGTTGTTTCTTATGATGATATATTTCCAAAGAGTCCAAGATCACATCATTTGGATGAGAAATGAGGGACTTGCGCATGATGGCTTTCCATGGCTTATTTTAGCAAGTTTTGAACTCCAAACAATACACAACTTTGCATGGCCTTGTGTGATGACCTCAACAACCTTCTTGCAAGAATTAGAGTGGATTCCAATCATTTATTGGGCCTGTACATGCACCTATGCACATAGGCACCAAGAATTGCTCATTTTCATTCAAATTTGGAAAGGTGCACATATCATTTGCTTGGCCTATAAATCAAACATCATTTGCTCAAAATTAAGGAGGACACGACCCAAGCTCTGCCATCCATTTCCATAACCTCACACCATATAATTATTTGAAGATTTCTCAAGAAATCAAATTTTTGTTCAACTCAAGTTTGTGAACAAAAACTCCAAAGGTTCATTCCCTTTTCCACTCCATTAAGCTTCTGCAAGCAAGAGGAAGAGAAAACACGAAGAATTACATCAAGAACCAAGCTCAGAAGTAGCTCACATAAGGAAAAAATATCAAAATTTCATCTCTTCGATTCTCCCTCCATACTCTAGATCTAGACTGAATTTTGTGTTGGCTGAATTCCTACCAATGTAGGCAACATGACTGATTTGTTTTGGACTTGATTCGAAGCAACTCATGTTGGACACCTCTAGTTTGATCTTCACTTTTCTAATTATAGAGTGAAAGATGGAAAAAATGGAGGTCATATTCGTGACCCTTACAATTTTTTCTTTAAAATAATGTTAGATCCATAAATTTCTGGTCAAGTTTGATCTTGACAGTCAGTGACCCTCACCGGAGAAGATGACCGGAGTTAGGGCTCCGGTGGTGGCGTGGCAAGGCCCTCACCCTCGGATCTCTCTTTCATATTCTAATCTGAACCTTTGGTTGTGTTTATCATGTGTGTGATTCCGTTGACTAAGGAACACCATGGAACGTGTTGTTAGAACAAGATTTTGGTTCTGTAATATATCTCTAAGTTTTGATGATAACAAAATAATGAAACAATTTGGTACCCTAATAATTTTCTCTAAGTGTGCAGGGTCTAAGGAAAAATGAATCTGAGGAAAACAGTATTTGGCTTCTAATGTAGTCCAACAAAGCTGATCCAAAAAGGAAGATATCATATATGGATCTTAACAAAAACACTTTTGAAGTATCACATACAAAATCTGACAAATGAAGTTCATATCTGAAAACTAGTCAAGCTAACATCTAAAGACTACCCAACAAACAACTATTTGAAGAACAGTTAATAAAATATTTGAAGACTATAAGCTTCTGCTCAACGACTCTGACTCCACTCTGATTCACACCCAACAAATCACCTGACTCATCAAAATCAGAAACTTAATCAAGAAGTATTCTAAGTATGGTATAAATCTATATAAGGACATTATTGATTACACTCCAAGACTGCTATGGAAAGGACAAGAAAATTAATGTTATTAAGTCCCACAATTGGCTAGATATCTCCATCAACTTTCACTTTAACAATATCATCTCCAAGCTCTATATAAAAGCCTCACTATCATCATACCAACACGCAAATCAATTATACAAGTATTATACAATACACCTTGATTCATATACTAAATACTTGTTACTATATAATTCAGAAATCACACAAGAGTTGTTGCTCATAGTATGATCATTGATTATTTGTTATTAATCATGTTCATACTGCTTGCCTAGAAGTACTAAAACAAACACTTGTAATTATTAATAGTTCTTGTGGTTCCTCAAGTGACTTGTGAAGTCTGTATACTTGAGAGGGCTAAGAGATTGCTGAACTCTTAGACGTTTGTTATAATCTTTCAAGATTATTGTATTAAGTCCTTATTGAAGGCGAAATCACCTTGTCCGGGTGGACTGGAGTATCTTTGATTTTCAAGCGAACCAGGATAAATTCTTGTGTTGTCTGCATTTACTTTCGTGTATGTGGTGTTGCAAAAGTTTTTATTTACTATGAAAGAAATTCAAACCCCCATTTCTTGTTTTTTTACACTTTCAATTGGTATCAGAGCTTCGGCTTTGTTATTGATTTTTGAATCAAATACTTAATAGTGTAGATAGATCCAGGGTGAGAAAAACGTCATGGCTAACACAATTGAAAGAGATAACTACAACTACAACGTTAAACCTCTAGTTTTTGATGTAGAAAAAATTGATTACTAGAAGGACAAAATTGGTCAGATCTTTTCAACTCTCAACTTTTAAATTTATGCTTAGGATTAGTCTCTTCATATCCTTCCCACTTCTTTAATTTCAAAATTTCTCCCCCTTTTAAAAAAACTTCTTTGCTTGTGCTTGTTTTCTAAACTTAGACCATATTGCAAATTAGAAACTTTGGCCTTATGCCATTGTATTATTAAACCTCTTTTCTCAATCAAACTTGTAAATGAATTTAATTATACTTGACTTAAAACTTTTCAAAAGCCAAAAAGAACTAACCCATTAAAGTCATTTTAGGCCTTTGTGTCTTTCAAACTTAATTTTTGCTAAAAATAATGCATCCACTTTGAAATTTATACCACGAACTACGAGGTTTTTATCCCTCATTTTATGTTGGTACGTAGGCACAAGTCCAAAGGTCTTGTCAAACACAAAAATATAATTAATGAATTATTTTCTCATCCCCCATTCTATTTGTTTATAAACATCATTTTGTACAAAATACATATGCACACAAAAAAGGGCTCCCTAGGAGTACCTATGACACTTTGGATGCTAACACCTTCCCTCTGTGTAACCAACCCCCTTACCTGTAACCTCTGGCATTTTATTAGTTTTGATTTGAAAACTTCTTATTATTTTTTGGGTTTTGGTCGTACTTTTCCCTCTTCCCTTGGAAATAATAAAAGTGCGGTGGCGACTCTGGTTTCATTGACGTCTAGCTTATCCATAACTTGATGGTCATGAACTTACCGCTACATCAAGAAGGCTCAGATGAAGACGTCCTTTAAGTTAGAGATTTGTCGCATCCGAAGGAAGTACGTTCCCTTGGTCAGATCATCTGATGCAGTTGCTAGGGATCCTTAGGATAATGTTTCCCTTTTCTCTTGTATTTGTATTTTGGTTTCTGAAATTTTACTCAGTGTTATCCTTCCAATTTTATGAATAAAAAAGAGATTTTATGGTCAATTGAATTGTTATTATTATTGATTATTACTAATTGAAAATATTACAAATGAGACTTCATATGTTCCTTGAAATTAAAAACAATAAAAAACATTGCATTTCATACATCATTTGCCTAATAGGTGTCTTTCGCCAAATGTCTGATCTGTTCTTCTTCTATGTATCAGCCAAGCTGACTCATCACTATAACACCCAAGCTAATCAACTAACAAGAATGGAGCATCTTGAATAAGAGAATAAAGAGATTAAGGATGAGATTTCCAGACTCACAGCCTTGATGGAGTTTGTGTTTACTGCTCATAACCAACTGTCTCCTCCTCGTGCAACTCCTCCTCCTTAGAGGACTATCATTTAAGAGATTACTTCATCATCTGTGCCTGTGGTGGTTAGCCAGTCTGTTCTTGCCATGCCTGTTGGATTCTCGTGGGGAATGCCACAAAATTTTGTGCCTGAAGAGTACGCCAACATTTTCTTTTGTGCCGACATCTACCCCGGTCCTATCTGTGCCTACATTTAGTTATGGGCGAAGTAACACTAAGAAGTACATTTTCAGATGTCAATGATTTGAAAGAGCTAAGGAAGTTGTCATCCTTTGTACTATATCCCTTGGACTTCAAGAAAAGTCATGAGAATCTCTTGTATGTGTCATCTACTGATGTGGTTAAAGGACTTCTGACTGTTTTAGTTCAGTTGTAGGACCCTCTTTATCGGTGCTTCACTATTCCCGACTATCAACTTGTTCCCATGTTGGAGGAGTATGCCCATCTCTTGGGTACACTCCCTTTTCCACTCCATTAAGCTTCTGCAAGCAAGAGAAAGAGAAAACACGAAGAATTGCATTAAGAACCAAGCTCATAAGTAGCTCACAGAAGGTGAATTTCTCAAAATTTCATCTCTTCGATTCTCCCTCCATACTCTAGATCTAAACTGAATTTTGTGTTGGCTGAATTCTACCAATGTAGGCAACATGACTGAGTTGTTTTGGACTTGATTCGAAGCAACTCAAGTTGGACACCTCTAGTTTGATCTTCACTTTTCTAATTATAGAGTGAAAGATGGAAAAAATGGAGGTCATATTCGTGATCCTTACAATTTTTTCTTTAAAATGATGTTAGATCCATAAATTTCTGGTCAAGTTTGACCTTGACAGTCAGTGACCCTCACTGGAGAAGATGACCGGAGCTAGGGCTCCGGTGGTGGTGTGGCAAGGCCCTCACCCTTGGATCTCTCTTTCATCTTCTAATATGAACCTTTGGTTGTGTTTACCATGCGTGTGATTGCGTTGACTAAGGAACACCATGGAACGTGTTGTTAGAACAAGATTTTGGTTCTGTAATATATCTCTAAGTTTTGATGATAACAAAATAATGAAACTATTTGGTACCCTAATAATTTTCTCTAAGTGTGAAGGGTCTAAGGAAAAATGAATTTGAGGAAAACAGTATTTGGCTTCTAATATAGTCCAGAAAAGCTGATCCAAAAATGAAGATATCATATATGGATCTGAACAAAAACACTTTTGAAGTATCACATACAGAATCTGACAAATGAAGTTCATATCTGAAAACAATATAACTGATGACTCCGCAAGACAACATCAGAAGACATTCTATCTGAAGACTAGTCAAGCTAACATCTAAAGACTACCCAACAAACAACTATTTGAAGAATAGTTAATAAAATATTTGAAGACTACAAGCTTCTGCTCAACGACTCTGACTCCACTCTGATTCAAAATCAGAAACTTAATCAAGAAGTATTCTAAGTATGGTATAAATCTATATAAGGACATTAATGATTATACTCCAAGACTGCTATGGAAAGGACAAGAAAATTAATGTTATTAAGTCCCACAATTGGCTAGATATCTCCATCAATTTTCTCTTCAACAGTATCATCTCCAAGCTCTATATAAAGGCCTCACTATCATCATACCAACACACAAAGAAATTATACAAGTATTCTACAATACACCTTGATTCATATACTAAATACTTGTTACTATGTAATTCAGTAATCACATAAGAATTGTTGCTCATAGTATGATCGTTGATCATTTGTTATTAATCATGTTCATACTGCTTGCCTAGAAGTACTAAAACAAACACTTGTAATTCTTAATAGTTGTTGTGATTCCTCAAGTGACTTGTGAAATATGTAGACTTGAGAGGGCTAAGAGAAGGCTGAACTCTTAGACGTTTGTTATAATCTTTCAAGATTATTGGATTAAGTCCTTATTGAAGGCGAAAGCACCTTGGCTGGGTGGACTCGAGTATCTTTGATTTTCAAGTGAACCAGGATAAATTCTTGTGTTGTCTGCATTTACTTTCGTGTGTGTGGTGTTGCAAAAGTTTTTATTTACTATGAAAGAAATTCAAACCCCCCTTTTTTCTTTTTTACACCTTCAATTGGTATCAGAGCTTCGACTTTGTTATTGATTTTTGAATCAAACACTGAACAGTGTAGAGAGATCCAGGATGAGAAAAACATCAAAGCTAACATAAATGAAAGAGATAACTACAACGTTAAACCTCTAGTTTTTGATGTAGAAAAATTTGATTACTGGAAGGACAAAATTGATAGCTTCTTCCTAGGCTACGACGCTGATGTATGAGACCTTGTTACAAATGGTTATGAACCACCCATCTCTGCTCTTAGTACTGTTATTCCAAGAAGCATAATGAGTGATGATCAGAAGCGTTATTTCAAGAATCATCACAAAGCCTAAACTATTCTGCTGAATGCAATATCCTACAATGAGTACAAGAAGATCACCAACATAGAAACATCTAAAGAAATCTTTAATTCCTTAAAGATGACTCACGAAGGTAATAATCAAGTCAAAGATACTAAGGCTTTGGCCTTAATCTAAAAGTATGAAGCCTTTAGAATGGAAGATGATGAAGCTATTGAGGAAATGTTCTCTAGATTCCAAACTTTAGTTGCAGGACTCAAGGTTCTAGACAAAGGATACACTACAGCAAATCTTGTCAAGAAGATAATCAGAAGTCTTCCAAATAAGTGGAGACCGATGGTTACTGCTTTGAAGTTATCTAAGGATCTGAACAACATAAGCCTTGAAGAACTTATCAGCTTCCTCAGGAGTCATGAGATAGAGTTAGAGGAAGATAAACCTCGGAAGAAAAGCAAATAAGTAGCTCTAAAGTATATATCAGAAAGGAAAAAAGCCTTTCAAGCTGAAGAAGAAGATGATGATGACTCTGAGAAAGAAGATTCTGATGATGAAGAGGAGTTATCTCTTTTATCTAGAAGAATCAAACAGATATGGAGAAAAAGAAATAACAACTTCAGAAGACGCAGACAAAATGGAGATCATCCAGAGCCAACCTCAAGAGGTACACCCAACAAAGTAGGGACCTTCTATGAATGCAAAGAACCTAGACACTACAGAAATGAATGTCCAAAGCTCAAGAAAGACAGCTCCAGAAAGGAAGGGTTCAAGAAAAACTACTTCAAAGCAAAGAAGAAAGGACTCATGGCAACATGGGACGACTCTGAATCTGAAGCTTCAGAATCTTATTCTGAAGAGGAGTAGGCAAAGGTTGCATTCATGGCCACCACATCTGGAAGCTCATCCGAGAGAGAATCTGACTCTGAAGAGGTATTCTGTGACTTTTCTCGTTCTGATATGGAAGCTTGTTTATTAAAATCTCTAAGCTTGTATCAGAAGCTTCGACCAAAATTCAAGATCCTGAAAAAGGTCCATGAAGAGACTGTTGAAGAGTGTGATAAGCTTGAATAATAAGTTTCTGAACTTAAAGAAAACAACTTTATCCTTGAAAAAGAAAATGAATTTTCAACCAAAAAATGTTCAAAACTTGAGGAAACTCTTTCTAAAGCTCCACCTACTTCTGACACTATCATATATAAATATGAAAAAGCTTTTCAGAAATTTCTGAACAATAGACTTGAAAGAAGCAAAACGCCTTCTATGATTTATGGTGTTAGTCACAATAAGAAAAGAGGAATTGGATATGAATCTGATGAAGATGATTTAAAATGTTCTGCAGAAAACAAATTGAAATCTCCTTTTTCTTATCATTACACACATGCACAGACACAGAAATTTAATAATGTTAGAAAACCCAAAGTTTTCAGAAACTCTGGGAGAACTAATCCTAATGGACCTAAAAGATTATGGGTACCAAAAGGTAAAATAGTGTATGTTGCAGATATCCTGTGCAGCAGAGTTAAAACACCAATCATGGTACTTGGACTCTAGATGCTCGCGACACATGATGAGAAGAAAGCATATGTTCCAAAACCGGAAACTTAAAGATCTTGGCTTCGTCGGCTTTGGAGGAAATCAAAAAGGAAGAATCATAGGATTTGGAATAGTTGGTAATGGATCTCTTCCTTCTATTTCTAATTTTCTTTTATGTTGAAGGATTAATGCATAACTTGTTATCCATAAGTCAATTAAGCAATAATGGTTATGATATAATCTTTAATCAAAAAAAGTGTAAAGCTGTTAATCAGAAAAATGGCACAATCCTTTTCACTGGAGAGAGGAAGAACAACATTTACAAAATAAAGCTTTCAGACTTAAAAGATCAACATGTAAAATGTTTAATGTCTGTAAATGAAGAGCAATGGGTGTCGCATAGACGCTTGAGTCACATTAGCTTGAGGAGGATTTTTTACATAAATAAACTTGAGCTAGTCAAAAGCCTACCTAAGCCGAAGTTTTCTTCAAATGCTCTTTGTGAAGCATGTCAGAAAGGAAAATTTTCTAAAACAACCTTCAAAAACAAAAATGTTGTTTCTACTTCTAAGCCTCTGGAACTTTTACACATTGACCTGTTTGGACCTGTTAAAACAACTTTAGTCAATGGTAAGAAGTATGGACTTGTCATTGTTGATGATTATAGTCGCCGGACATGGGTAAAATTCTTAAGGCACTAGAATGAGTCATATTTTGTTTTCACTAGTTTCTGCTCAAAAGTGCAAAATGAACTTGACTCTAAAATCATCACAGTCAGAAGTGATCATGGTGACGAATTCGAAAACAAACTCTTTGAAGAAATGTTTGACTCTAATAGAATATCCCATGATTTCTCCTATTCTGGAACTCCACAACAAAACAGAGTTGTAGAAAGGAAGAATAGGACTCTCCAAGAAATGGCCAGAACCATGATCAATGAAACAAATGTGGCTAAGCACTTCTGAGTTGAAGCTATGAATACAACGTGTTAAATTCAAAATAGAATCTCTATCAGACCTATTTTGGAGAAGACTCCTTATGAACTATGCAAGGGAAGAAAACCCAACATTTCGTATTTTCATCCATTTGGATGTTCCTGTTTTATTCTGAATACTAAAGATAATCCGAACAAGTTTGACTATAAAGCACAAAAGTGTATTATGTTGGGAGACTCAGAACGTTCTAAAGGATACATAGTATACAATATAGAAACACAAATTGTGGAAGAATCAATACATGTCAGATTTGATGATAAGCTTGATTATGATAAGTCAAAGCTAGTTGAGAATTGTGCAGATTTGAAGATAACACTTGCAGGCTCTAATTAAAAGACCAAAGAATCTGAAGAAGCATAATAGATTATCGCAATGAAAGAAGAACTTGATCAGTTTGCCAAGAATGATGTCTGGGATCTTGTACCAAGAACCAAGGGAACTCATGTTATTGGAACCAAATGGATTTACAAAAACAAACTAAATGAAAAGGGTGACGTGGTCAGAAACAAAGCACGATTGTAGGCACAAGGTTATAGTCAAAAAGAAGGTATTGACTACAATGAAACCTTTGCTCCAATCGCCAGGTTAGAATCTATACTTCTACTTGTATCTTTTGTTGTAAATTACTCTATCAAATTTTATCAGATGGATGTCAAGAATGTGTTACTGAATGGATATATTTCTGAAGAGGTGTATGTCCATCAACCTCCTGGTTTTGAAAACTCAAAATGTCCAGAATATGTTTTTAAACTGAAAAAATCTCTTTATGGTCTGAAACAAGCTCCTAGAGCTTGGTATGAAAGACTAAGTTCTTTTCTTATGGAAAATGACTTTATTAGAGGCAAAGTGGGCTCCACTCTCTTCTGTAAAAACATTAGAAACAAACTTGTGATCTAACAAATATACATTGATGACATGATTTTTGGTTATGCTAACCCCTCTGTTTGTGAAGAATTTTTTGAGCTAATGTAGGCAGAATTTGAAATGAGTCTGATGCAAGAACTTAAGTTTCTTCTGGGGATTTAAATTAATCAAACATTAGATGCTACATATGTATATCAAAGCAAATTTATAAAAGACATTCTGAAGAAATTTGACATGTCAAACCAACTAAGAATCCCATGCATCCTACTTGCATTCTGGAGAAAGAAAAGGTAAGTCAAAAGGTTTGTCAGAAACTCTATCAAGGTATGATAGGTTCTCTTCTCTATCTGACTGTTACGCGTCTAGATATATTATTCAACGTGTGTCTTTGTGCCAGATTTCAATCAGATCCAAGGGAATCTCACTTAACTATTGTTAAGAGAATCATGAGGTATCTGAAAGGAACACCTAACCTTAGCCTGATGTAGAAGAAAACATCAGAGTATAGGATTTATGGGTACCGTGATGCAGATTACGCTAAAGACAGATTGGAACGCCAAAGCACATCTGGGAATTGTCAGTTTCTAGGAGGAAACCTCATTTCATGGGCTAGAAAAAGACAATAAACCATTACACTTTCAACTGCATAAGCAAAATACATCTCAGCTTCACTATGCAGCACTCAGATGCTCTGGATAAAGAATCATCTTGAGCACTTTCAGATATATAAGAGTAATATCCCTATCTTTTGTGACAATATTGCTGCTATATGTTTAAGTAAGAATCCAATTTTACATTCCAGAGCTAAGCACATAGAAATTAAACATCATTTTATCAGAGGCTATGTTCATAAAGGGGTAATAAAAATTCATAGATACAGACCATCAATGGGCTGATATCTTCACAAAACCCTTAGCTGAAGATAGATTTCTTTTCATTCTGAAACATTTAAATATGGAAGATTGCCCAGAATGAATCTGAACTTGTGCTTCTCCTCTCTAATGTTAAAATAGGCTCTAAGGTAATCATATATTGTTTATTTGGTTCTAGTTCTGATACTTCTACAAGTTATATGCTATCTAGGCTAGAATCCCTCTGAGTCAGAAACCTCTTGGTATTCTTGACTCTAGAAACATCAACACGTGGTCTCTCAAACGTGTGGCCTTGGATCTACTAGACAATTGTCTATCTCAGAACTCCAAAGCCAAACTATTGAGATCCCCTCGAGCAGTGTGCATATTTTTTAGATTAGACAACCATCATTAGCTGCATTTAATTATCCCCACACTTCTCAACTCAGATTTTAGCACTATTAATTATTTGTGTCCCATATTGGTTCTAACGCTGTCATTTTGCATGTGTTATGTTTATGTATATATTTTATCATAATTCCCACTTTCACACTTTTCACTCCCACAACCTACACAAACCACGTGCCTTCATTCTCTCTGAAATTTCAACATCTCTTGCAACCTTCATCTTCATAGCAATCTTCATCTTCTACAACTGCAAATGGATCCTTAACAACAAGATGTCTTTGAGTACTCTCAACAGATGAATGTTGTTGGGCAAATGGTTAAAGCTCCACAACAGATTACAACTCTCGCTGCAACTCACTCAACAACCACATACCAAGAACCGCACGTTCTTGATCTCCCCCACATATAAACTCACAAATACTTTTGAAACACTGGAAGTTTTATGTGAGCTATTGGTTGATTTTGACAACCTAAAGATAAATGGAATAGACCTCACTGAGGAACTGGAAAACCAAGGATGGGGAAACTACTTTCAAAGGCTTTATGGTCCAATGTACAAATTCATGGTGAAGGAATTATGAAGGTTCGACGATTGTGACAATCACTGCTTTGTGTCCTATGTTCTAGGGATAAAGACTGTTATCACAGAGAAGTCTATTACAAAGCTGCTAAACATGGAAATAGTAGGAGGCAGAAGAATCTACAACATCAATGCTAGGGCAAAGTATATGTACCATGAAATCATCCCCTCTAACATCTGAGAGTTTGGTTGAAGATAATTATGGGAACTATCCACCACCGTCCAATGTCAAGCTCCCCTGACTACATTAATACATATCAGAAGTGCATTCTGTATTGTCTGTATAAATGGTTGAAGTTGAATCTCCCCTCCCTCCATTTTAAATATCTTAGGGACTCAGTTAGAGACACAAGGAACAATATGAAGCCCATAAATTACATCCCTCTAGGGAGACTAATTCCTGACGTTCTTATTGAGAGTAGGCTGGTGGACCATCTGATCTCTCTCAAACTGATAGAGGATGTCACCATGGATGTGGGCAAGCCTCTAAACACCAAGAATATGAAGAGTATGAGGCCCATTGATAATGTCAGAGTCAAATCTACCTTGGACACCTCTTGGGAATCTCTGAAGTATCAGAGGAAGATACCAAATGGATTGTATCTTTTCTCTAAGATTGATCCCCCAAAGGTAATAGCTCACTACGTTCAAGATCTAGAGTCTCAGGGAATTGACATCTATGGGTTCTCCGTGGATTTACTACCAGAACAGCCACCCAATTTTCTAAAGAGGAAGAGAGGGCACTCTGAGAAGAGGAAGAAGAAGACTCTAAAGCTAGGAGAATCTTCAGCATTACAATAATATGTACCTCTAAGCTCCTCCGCTCCAAGTAAGTCTCTTATTTCTGAAGTTCCCATCAACTCCAGTTCTAGGAAAATACCTTCTTCCCTACCTCAACCACCCCATATAATCTCTCCTTATGAACCTACTATCTCCATCCCTATTCTTTCAGAACCCCAAACTTCTGAACCACTTGTTTCTGAACCTACCACATCCTCAACCCACTACCTCATTTCAATCTAACCTCCATCTCACTCCTCATATTTGAAGTCCTATATCTAAGCGAACCAATATCACCTCCTTTATCCACTCTCAAATCTCCTCCACAGTATGACCTCTCATCTGACTCTGAACATTCATACGTTCCTGACCCTACCTCTCTCACTTTAGCATAACTTATAGCCACAACAGACTCTAAACAGACCAAGTCTATACCAGAAGCCTCTGAACCTATACCACCCCCTTCTGCATCCACTTCAGAACCCTTAGAAACCCTACCACCTCCTTTTGAACCTACCATTGAACCCTCTGAAACCATTCAAAATCCCTCTAAACCTATACATCAAACCTCTGAACCTGACCCAACCTTTCCAACCCTTGAAGAGGTATTTTCCAAGTTCTCAGAGAACACAGTTGTGAGGCTCAGGCATCTATCTAATGAATGTGGACTAAGTGACAATCCTTCTGATGTAAGGACTCACTGGAATGGGTTTCTCAGGTGGTTAACATCTAAAGTCTTTAAGCTCAAGGGACTCTCTAAACAAGTTAGAACTGACTATATTAGAGGAGCCGAGGAAATACTGGTGGTGCGTCTAGCGCAAGAAGCTGAGAAACATACCAGGAAGGAAGCTGAAGAAAGGGCTGGAATAGAAGCTGAAGAGAAGGCCATATTAGAATCTGAGAAGAAAGTTGTCGCTGAAGCTACTGCTGCAGAAGATGAAGCTAAAGCTAAAGATGATGCTGAAGAGGTTGTACGCACAGTTGTAGAGGAAGCTGTAAAGACTTTTGAGGTTACTCTGACTCGAGGTGAGTCATCAACATCTGATCTCGCTCCTTTGGTGCTCAAGACTCTGGAAGAGCTTCACAAGTAATAGTAACTAGTGAGATCCAGACTCGACCAGCAAGATCAAGTCAACTCCAGTATCCAGAACCTGCTTTCCCAACTACTTCAGAGGATGCCTCCTTCAAACCCTTAGGAACGCTAGGACTATTTGTTTGTACTTGTTAGTTCTAAGAGTTTTTTCCTCTGAGGCATTTCTTCTTTATATTTTTCCACTATGTATCTCTCTGATCTTTTAATGAAATTTTGTTTCGTTTCTGTGAATTACTTTTGTTTTTTTAACTTTTTGAGTCTAACAAAAAGGGGGAGAAATTGTTGGTGTAAGCCGTAGAGGCCAATACTTTTGGTACTTGTATCCAATTATTTAAAGGCATTTTCTTTATTATGGTTGATTAATAAAGTCACTGGAATAGATAGTCCGTTTAATGTATTAAGTGTGACTTAATCATGAGAACACATTAAACATAAGGACACTATTCTTAAAGTATCCGTAGTCGAGCTTTAGTGTGAAGTGGGATAACATTAAAGCATTAAGACTATTATGTTTGTAGACTGATGATCACATCTCATGGATCATGGATAAAGAGTTATCAAGTCTTAAACATAGGTATGAATATTAGGAGTAATATTTATACCGGATTGACCCGCTATGAGAATACTATATAGAAAGTTATGCAAAGTGTCATAAGTTATTCTCATGGTGATAATAGTGTATACCACTCTTCGACCTGAAACCACTATGGATCCTAGATGTAGAGTCGAGTGCTTTATTGCTGATCCAACGTTGTCCGTAACTGGATAACCATAAAGACAGTTGATGGGTACTCCACAAAGCATGCTGAGGGACATGAGTGTCCTAGATGGAATTTGCCCATCCCGCGTAACAGGATAAATGTCTATGGGCCCAATATTGAATTGGACAAGGATGACAAGGTCTATACCTTCTGTTCAATATAGACATAAGGGCAAAGGGGTAATTATACACATAATTATTATCACAGGAGGTTTTGTTAGATCACATGACATTTTCGTGACTTGGATAGCAGTGATGTGTTGCTAGATACCGCTCACTGTTTATTATGTTAAATGCGTGATTTAATATAATTGTCAACGCCGCGAAAACCTATAGGGTCACACACAAAGGACGGATTGATGAGAGATAGAGTAACTAAGGAACACCGTAAGGTACGGTGCACTTAAGTGGGAGACGAAATATGGTAAGGTACCAAATACTTAAGTGATTTTGGGCATATTATAAGATATGGGCCAAAATACATTTAAGTGGGTTTTTTAGCTTGAAGCCCACACAAGTGGTTCTATAAATAGAACCCCTTGGGTAGAAGCATTGTCACTCCACTCCACTCCACTCCACTCAGACTGAAATTCAAGTAGAGACTTGGAATTTTGTTTCCCTCTTTCTCTCACTCAAAGCCTTCATTCATAACAGCTAGCACTGTGATTGAAGGAATCCGTTCGTGTGGACTGAGTAGAGACGTTGTCATCGTTCAACGTTCGTGATCGCCCCGTGGATCTGTATCAAAGGTTTTGATCATTATCAGAGATCTGCACCAAAGGTTTGAATCGCCACAAGAGGTAACGATTCTATCACTGATCATGCCCATTCGTAAGGATCACTAAATGGAGAAATTTTTAAATTCCGCTGCGCCTTGGATGGCAATTATCCTATAGTGGTATCAGAGCCACTTACGAAACCATGAATCTGATATTTGTTTTTGTTCTGTAATAATATGATTAAAGACAGAATGAATCAAAGGTTAAATTGAGATCGATCAAGTTACATATATGTGATATATGTAATCCTGATGCAAAATACATTATATATGATATAGTGTTCTCGTTTCATTCATTCAAACCCTCAATGATTGTTTTCCTTTGAGCGATCAATGGTCGTTTGCTTCTTGATCCGACATTAGTATGGTGAAGCAATGACATGTTGATCAATCATACTGAATTAACAATCGAGATGTGTTTGACGGTCTGAAATTGGTGCATCAGGGTTACTGACGACACAAGGGTTGTGTTGTCAGAGAGTTATGCGATTGGGGTTTGACTGCACAAGAGTTGTGCGTTCTAAACACTTTTCCGAACAATGTTAACCGGTTAACGCGTATGGTTAACCGGTTAACGCAATACGAAATAAAATTTTTTAATTTTCAAACAGTGTTAACCGGTTAACGTATTTGGTTAATCGGTTAACGCAAGGCGGAAAACAGTTTTCCATGAAATTTTTCAACAGTGTTAACCGGTTAACGCATATGGTTAACTGGTTAACGCAACACAGAAAAGAATTTTCTAAAAGTTTTCAAATAGTGTTAACCGGTTAACGCATAAGGTTAATCGGTTAACGCAAGGAAAAATTCACCCGTTCGGCTAGAAAAATTGCTTTGAAAGTATCAAGTGTTGATACGAAAAACGACGTCAATTTTAAATGAATTGTTCATTAAAATTTTCGAGCAGGGGCGCTGCCCCTTCGACCCCGCAAGGGGCGCTGCCCCCTTGACCCCTGTCCGCTGAACGGTCAGCGGAACCACCGTCCGCTGATTGGGCAGCGGAACACCCGTTCCCGCTGTCCGGGTGGCGGACCCCCGGCTAACTCTGCGTAGTGTGATCGGTCGTCGAAATTTAATTTGATTTTAATTAATTAAAGGAATTAATAATAATAATAATAATAATAATAATAATAAAGTGTTTATTATTGTCTTGTGGTGATCGGTTATGGCCTTAGTCTTCCTTTGTTTTGTTTTGGGTTTTTAAAATACGACTTTTGTGTCGTGCCTCTCTCTTAATCTCCCAAATGTAACTTCTTTTCTCATCTCACTCCCTCGTATGTAAAACGAGTTTCTTTCATGTAATATAATGATATGAAGAAAGCAAAGAAGTCAGTGCCAAAGGAGGACAACCTTGAAGATCTTGCTTGGAGAAGCTTAGATCGTTTTAGGTTAGCTTAGGTTCTCTCATTGGCTTGGGAGAACAATTGCGCTAGGGGCCATAACTGTTTCATTATGTATGTATGTATGTTGATGCATGTGAATGTATGTTGATGCATGTGAGAGACAATTTATATGATAAACAAGTCGGTGAGATCAAAAAAAAAAATTGCAATTCCCTCAAATTAAATATTAAGTTTATGCTTTCCAAGTTTTAACACTCATCAAGACTAGTAATGGATAATGTAGGTTTCGCCTACGCGAGGTGCATGGGTCAAACTTAACTAAACAAATTATGAGAATATTATATATGTTTGCTTTCCAAGTTTTAGCACTCATCAAGACTGGTATCGAATAATGTAGGTTTCGCCTACGCGAGGTGCATGTTTTGTATTAGTTAAGGTGCAATGGGATAATTGTAATATTCAACTGCTAAAACGATGAGTCAAACTTGATTATAATTTTCTTATATATGTTTAGAAGCAAGAGTTGGGAATAATCCATATGATGGATTGGAATAAGGAGTTATTCACCCAATTGAAATTTTCGAGAGTTGTATGAGATACAATTGGAAGGAGTTCCTACCTAAATAACCTAGTTTTGTGTAATCCGCCTATGCGGACTTAGAACGAAGTGAAATATGGATCTTGACCCACTAGAAAATCTTCCAACGGGATTTTCCGAATCAAATGATGAGGGTCATTTGTTTTGAGTAAAATAGTGGGAGCATGTTTAATTAAAGGCCTAATTGAATATGTCAATGATACTTATATTTTCATTAATCCTTATGTAGATTACCATGACAGCAAACACCTCTAACAACATCCTGCGATCAATCCTTGATAAGGAAAAATTGTCTGGGACAAATTTTCTGGATTGGCACCGAAACCTGAGGATTGTCCTCAAACATGATAAAAAGCTGTATGTCTTGGAGACACCTGTTCCTGAAGAGGAACCTCCTAGTTCTGCACCTAAGGAAGAAAGAGATGCTTATAAGAAGCATGTCGATGATGCCAATGAAACTGCTTGTCTCATGCTGGCTACCATGAACTCAGAATTGCAAAAGCAACATGAGAACATGTCAGCGTTCGATATGATCGAACAACTGAAGTTGCTCTATCAAGAGAAAGCAAGGCATGAGAGGTTTGAAGTTTCAAAAGCCCTTTTTCAAAGCAAGTTAGTTGAGGGAGCCCCTGTAGGTCCCCATGTACTCAAGATGATTGGGTATATGGAAAACCTTGAGAGATTGGGTTTTCCCCTCGAAAAGGAACTTACAACTGATTTGATCTTGCAATCGTTGCCAGATAGTTTCAGTCAATTTGTCCTAAATTTCAATATGATTGATATGGACAAATCTCTTCCTGAACTGCTCGCCATGTTAAGAACTGCCGAGCAGAATCTGAAGTCAAAAGGGAAGTCCATTCTGATGATCGGAAATGGAAAGAGACAGAACAAAAGGCCCACTAAGCAGAGTGATAAGGGTAAGGGCAAGGAAGTTGCCAATCCCAGACCCACTGCTGCTTTGAAGCCTAGTGGAGGCATAGCAAAAGAAGGCACCTGCTTCCATTGCGGTAAGACCGGACACTGGAAGAGGAACTGCCCAAAGTACCTGGAAGATAAGAAGAATGGAGTAGAGACTTCAACTTCAGGTATTTTTGTTATTAATTTATCTACTTCTGCATCATGGGTATTAGATACTGGATGCAGTTCTCACATTTGTACAAATGTGCAGGAACTAAAAAGGAGTAGAGATTTGGCAAAAGGTAAAGTCGACCTACGAGTTGGCTGTGGAGCAAAGGTTGCTGCTTTAGCCGTAGGAACTTTTGTATTGACTTTACCTAGTGGTTTAATAATTCAGTTAGAGAACTGTTATTATGTACCTGCAATTAGCAGGAATATTATTTCCATTGCTTGTTTGGACAAGTTTGGTTTTTCATTTATAATAAAGAACAATTGTTGCTCAATTTATTTGAATGATATATTCTATGCTACTGCACAAATGAACAATGGACTATATGTCCTTGATCTTGAAATGCCTATTAATAACATTAATACAAAAGGGTGAAACCTAACGAGTTAAAACCAACTAGGTAAGAATATTAAAACTCTTCGATCAGATCGAAGTGATGAGTATTTAATCCTAGAGTTTGATGACCATCTGAAAGAGTGTGGGATCCTATCCCAACTTACTCCTCCTGGAACATCCCAATGGAAGGGTGTATCTGAGAGAAGAAATCGAACCCTGTTGGACATGGTCCGATCCATGATGAGTCACACCAATCTTCCAAACTCCTTTTTGAGGACATACACCATTGACATCAGCTTACACACTTAACCGTGTTCCATCCAAAAGGGTTAAAAGACACCATATGAGATATGGAGTGGTAAGAGACCACATATGTCTTACATGAAGATTTGGGGTTGCGAAGTTTATGTGAAACGACAAATTTCAACTAAGCTTGAGCCCAAATCTGACAAATGCTTATTTGTGGGGTATCCTAAAGAAACAAGAGGATATTATTTCTACAATCCTTCTGAGGGCAAAGTGTTTGTCGTTCGAACTTGAGTTTTCCTAGAAAGGGATTTTATTTCCAAAGGAATCAGTGGGAGGAAAGTAGAACTTGAAGAAATTCAAGAATCACAAAGTATCGATACACCTATGGAGGAATTAGAGCAGGAAACACAAGTAGTTGTGTAAGAGCAACCTGCTCAAATAGAACAAGACCAGCGTAGGTCAGGCAAGATACGTCACCTACCTGAGATATATGGATATATGATCAAGGTGATGTATTACTCATGGATAAAGATGAGCCTGTGACCTACTCATGGAATCTTCGTTTTGATGAAACAGTAAAACTGTATGGATTCATCAAGAACGAAGATGAGACTTGTGTCTACAAGAAGGTTAGTGGGAGCATGATCGTATTCCAGGTATTATATGTAGATGACATATTACTCATTGGAATCGATATCCCTACCCTGCAACAAGTAAAGTCTTGGTTGGGGAAATGCTTTTCTATGAAGGACCTAGGTGAAGCAGCCTATATATTAGGAATCAGAATCTATAGAGATAGATCACAAAACTGCTTGGCCTAAGTCAGAGTACATACATAGACAAAGTGCTGAGACGCTTTAATATGAATGATTCCAATCTGGTTATGTGTTTTGCTTAAATCGTGGCACTGTGAGCTTGAAAAGTTCAACGGAAGATGCAGTTGCTGATTCTACAACTGAGGCCGAGTATATTGCTGCCTTAAGTGCAACAAAGGAAGCTGTTTGGATCAATAAACTTGGCATAGTCCCTAGCATTGTGGATCCCATTGGTCTCTATTATGATAACAATGGTGTTATCGCACAACCTAAGGAGCCTAGATCTCACCAACGATCCAAACACATACTTAGGCGTTGTGCGAAACTATGTAAAGTACCTACACTTGACAATATAGTTGACCCACTGACAAAGCCACTTGCGCAGCAGAAGCATGATGGCCATACTAGATCAATGGGCATACGGGGTATGCCTGATTGGCTCTAGTGCTAGTGGGAGATTGTTCGTGTAAGCCCTAGAGGCCAATACTTTTGGTACTTGTATCGAATTATTTAAAGGCATTTTCTTTATTATGGTTGATTAATAAAGTCCCTGGAATAGATAGTCCATTTAATGTATTAAGTGTGACTTAATCATGAGAACACATTAAACATAAGGACACTATTCTTAAAGTATCCGTAGTCGAGCTTTAGTGTGAAGTGGGATAACATTAAAACATTAAGACTATTATGTTTGTAGACTGATGATCACATCTCATGGATCATGGATAAAGAGTTATCAAGTCTTAAACATAGGTATGAATATTAGGAGTAATATTTATACCGGATTGACCCGCTATGAGAATACTATATAGAAAGTTATGCAAAGTGTCATAAGTTATTCTCATGGTGATAATAGTGTATACCACTCTTCGACCTGAAACCACTATGGATCCTAGATGTAGAGTCGAGTGATTTATTGCTGATCCAACGTTGTCCGTAACTGGATAACCATAAAGACAGTAGATGGGTACTCCACAAAGCATGCTGAGGGACATGAGTGTCCTAGATGGAATTTGCCCATCCTGCGTAATAGGATAAATGTCTATGGGCCCAATATTGAACTGGACAAGGATGACACGGTCTATACCTTGTGTTCAATATAGACATAAGGGCAAAGGGGTAATTATACACATAATTATTATCACAGGAGGTTTTGTCAGATCACATGACATTTTCGTGACTTGGGTAGCAGTGATGTGTTGCTAGATACAGCTCACTGTTTATTATGTTAAATGCGTGATTTAATATAATTGCCAACGCCGCGAAAACCTATAGGGTCACACACAAAGGACGGATTAATGAGAGATAGAGTAACTAAGGAACACCGTAAGGTACGGTGCACTTAAGTGGGAGACGAAATATGGTAAGGTACCAAATACTTAAGTGATTTTGGGCATATTATAAGATATGGGCCAAAATACACTTAAGTGGGCTTTTTAGCTTGAAGCCCACACAAGTGGTTCTATAAATAGAACCCCTTGGGTAGAAGCATTGTCACTCCACTCCACTCCACTCCACTCAGACTGAAATTCAAGTAGAGACTAGGAATTTTGTTTCCCTCTTTCTCTCACTCAAAGCCTTCATTCATAACAGCTAGCACTACGATTGAAGGAATCCGTTCATGTGGACTGAGTAGAGACGTTGTCATCGTTCAACGTTCGTGATCGCCCCGTGGATCTGTATCAAAGGTTTTGATCATTATCAGAGATCTGCACCAAAGGTTTGAATCGCCACAAGAGGTAACGATTCTATCACTGATCATGCCCATTCGTAAGGATCACTAAATGGAGAAATTTTTAAATTCCGCTGCGCCTTGGATGGCAATTCTCCTACAGAAATTAATAATCGTTTTTCCGATGAAATAAAATATCTAACTCTCAGAATTCCCTGCTTACATTCTAATATTAAAAATCAATTGCAAAGTCTAAGTATTTTTACAGGATATATCTGAACAAGGAAAACTGAGTCAGTATCTGAACAAGCAAAGCAACCTAAGAAACTCTGGTAAGAAACTCTCTAACCCTGAAAACCTCTCTGATACAAATACTCAAAAAAAATTCTTAGTATCAAACTTAGGGGGGATTGTCAATCTCATGGGGTCATACTATATTTGACTTTGATTCACTCTTTAATCTGTATCTTGTAAAGTACCATTGTTTCATCAGAAGTCTAAGTTTTTGTCATTATAAAAAAGGGGGAGATTGTTAGAACAAGATTTTGTTCTACAATATATCTCTAAGTTTTGATGATAACAAAAGAATGAAACAATTTGGTACTCTAATAATATTTCTAAGTGTGCAAGGTTCTAAGGAAAAATGAATCTGAGGAAAATAGTATCTGGCTTCTAATGTAGTCCAGAAAAGCTGATCCAAAAATGAAGATATCATATATGGATCTGAACAAAAACACTTCTGAAGTATCACATACAGAATCTGACAAATGAAGTTCGTATCTGAAAACTCTACAGCTGATGACTCTGCAAGATAACATCAGAAGACACATTATCTGAAGACTAGTCAAGCTAACATCTAAAGACTACTCAACAAACAACTATCTAAAGAATAATTAACAAAATATCTTAAGACTACAAGCTTCTACTAAACGACTCTGACTCCATTCTGAATCACGCCCAACAAATCATCTGACTCATCAAAATCAGAAACTTAATCAATGAGTATTCTAAGTATGGTATAAATCTATATAAGGACAGTATTGATTACACTCCAAGACTGCTATGGAAAGGACAAGAAAATTAATGTCTGTCATACCCCAAAAATTACCCATCATTTTTCCTAAAAAAAAAAAAAAAAAAAGATTTTTTTTTTTAATTAATTAATTAATTAATTAATTAATTAATTAATTAATTAAAATAAATAAATAAATAAAATATAACAAATTATTTTGGACTTGGGTCTCCCTCATTCCAAGCCCATTACCCACGAAATTAGTCTATAAATACTGAAGTTTCAGTAGGGGGAGTGACACTTGGAGGGACTTGGAGTTTACACTGGGAGATTCACTGGAGAAAGAAGGAAGAGAAGCAAAACACTCTGAGGTTTCCTTGGAACAAAACCTTGAGGAAAAAGAAAGAGAGAGAACAAAGAAGGACGGATAGAAACTTTGGCATAGGAACCCTGCCTACCCGGAGAATTCAGAGTAAAGAAACCCTGAAGGCAGCCCATCTGCACCGAAGCCATCGCCGTCCAATTCCCGCTGCCTAACTTATTCCGATACTACAAGTGGTCAATCCCTTCAACCTTGAATTGGCAAACAGGTTTGCGTATCTCTATTGTTTATACTTTCAATTGGCCATATCTACATATATAATGCATCATGATTAAATGTTGATATATAATTTGCTTTCGTATGGGAATTTAAATATGCCTGAATACCCTGAATGTTTGACCATGTTATTCCTGTGATAAAATGCCATAAAATTCAAAGTTCCTAACATGGGGCTGTTTTCAAATTCAAAATCCGTGGCCTTCGCTAGGCGAGGCAGAGGCGAACGAGACAGTACCTGATTCTTCTAGTCTGTTTTTTTTTATGTTTTATCATAGCCATGCATTATTCATCCTATCCTATTTATTGTTGTGATATTTCTCCGGTGTAATCTTCGATTGCACCCTGATTTGGTGTTCTAACATGTTTCTTTTTTTGAGTTTCGTAAAGGTTCACATATCCCAGGAAAAGGTTATTGGCTAGGTATTCCACTTTATTTGTGGGATACCCTTGTGGAGTTTCACCCTAAATTAATTTTTAATGTATTAATTTCTAATGTATTAATTTTTTAATATATTATTTTTAATAATTTTAATGTGGAGTTTCATCCTAATTATATAATTAATTGTAAAACTTTGCCTTTGAATAAGTGATCTTGGACCTCTCTTTGTTGCCTTACGATTACGATATTACGGTCATGTCCCGCGAACGTGGGGATACCCTTAGCAAAGACCCTTCGGTTAAATCATCATAAAATAAATTATAGTCCCTCGGATGTTGCCTTCGAATATACAACTTTGTCCCTCGATGACCCTCCGATGTTGCCTACGGTTAAAAGATGATAGTCCCTTCGAATGCTAAGGTATCCTCGTAACTGTTGCCTTCAATGACCAATCGATGACCCTACGATGACCCTTTTACATCCAAAGGATAAAACTACTTATTTCTCAATAATAAGGACAGTTTTACCCTCATAAGGATAGGAAATACTCATAAAGACCTTGGGTCGGTATAACTCTTAATTGCTGGCTCACAACCTAAAACATTTTTTCACACCTCACACCTTTCAAAATACCTTCAGAAAATCACCACTTGGTATACATTCATACTAGAATCATTACCGAGTTAACAATTTTCAAAACTAAACGAGATAATCACTTTGTATACATTCATACAAGAATCATTACAAAGTTAAATTCTCTTTTCAAAACAATTTTTCTAAACAATTCACAAACACTTTTTTTTAGACAAAAATAATATAAGTGATCGAGCAATTAAGAGCCCATGGATAACCATGGATACAAAGGGTGCTAACACCTTCCCTTTGTATAATGTACCTCCCGAACCCAAAATCTAAATTAAGGTTTTTCCTGTTCTTTTCCACCTTTCCTTATTGGATAAAAGAAAAGTCGGTGGCGACTCTTGCTAACCGCGACATTGCGATTAAAACCACAAAAAAGTCCAGTTCACCGTATGACAGAACTGGCGACTCTGCTGGGGACCTTAAAAAGAGAGGTTACCTTAAAAACAAGATCACTTATTCAATTTGTCTGATTTATTTTTAAGGGATTGCTTGGGTATGTTATGCTTGAGTGAAAGATCCTACACCCGGATCTAGTGTACCTTAGGTAAGTAGCAAGAGATCATCGCGACTGTCCGGCGTATACTGGAATGGTCAAAATGATGGCTACGGTTAATGTGGCACTTTGGATGTCCTGATGTTCCTCATGTTAGTTGAGGAAATATTTGGCATTCGCGTGGTGTCATAAAAGCATTAACCAGACCTTTAGAACCCTAATTGACTCATCCTGGCCATTAGAAAGTAGTGAGATAACTGGCTTCGGTTCCGACTGGAGTTAGTTGAGACTCGATACTACACTCTTTGAGATTGGACTTTAGGGAAGCTTCGGTCAACCACTTGGTGTTGCACTGAAGTGGACTTAAGGAAAGGTCAATGATTTGAGATCCTTCTAGAACCCGGTTACTATTCTAAGACAGGTTGAACCAACCAAACTTCAGTGGGGAGGGTATTTACCTATGGAACTCACGCAAGCCTTAAAACCTAGGAATGATTGTTGTGTGACTTGCTTGTGCTTGTTATTTATCTAACAACATGACATCATAACAACATAACATCATAACATCATGGCATTGTACTAACCATTTCAAGGATTTAGGGATTTAACTCTGCTAAAAAAAAAAAAAAAACAGAAAAAAAAACAAAAACAAAAGCAAAAACAAAAGAGAAAAGAAAAAAAAGCTCTTTTTGTTAGTTTATGCAAAGTTAAATCCCGAAAGTCCTTGAAAACATTTCATACATTGCATTGCATCGCATAACAGGTATTCTAAAGGATCAGTGTTCTCACGATTTTCCTATCAAACAGATTCCAGCAGATTCAAACAGATTGAACAATGGCTCTCGAACAAACTGTCAAAGATCTCCAGGCCCAGAATGCTCAATTCCAGGAAATGATGCTGAGCTTATCTAAGGGGCAGGAAGAACTGAAAGCTCTTTTGATGGAGAAGAAGAAGGACCAGAAGCCTGTGGGTTACATCAACCCGGGGAGAAGGCTTAAGGGACAGGTTACAGGAGTCAAGATTAGAATTCCGAAGGATTCAGAAGAAGAGACCGAGAATGATTCGGAAGATGAGAATCCTAATCTCGTCAATTCTGAGGACGACGATGAAGATTATGAACATGAAAAGTACTCTCCGAAGGATGATAAGTACAAGTTGCTGGAAGAACGTATGCTAGCTATGGAGGGGCAGAAAGTGCCCGGTCTGGATTTCGAAAACTTGGGTCTGGTCTCTGATGTGGTCATTCCCCGCAAATTCAAGGTTCCCATTTTCACTAAGTATGATGGTGCCTCTTGTCCTCAGATGCATCTAAGGGCTTATGTGAGAAAGATTCAGCCGCACACTACTGATAAGAAACTGTGGATCCATTTCTTCCAAGAGAGTCTGTCTGGCACACAGTTAGAGTGGTATTATCAGCTTGAGAGCTCTAACATCCGCACATGGACTGATTTAGCAACAGCTTTCTACAAGCACTACCAGTATAATTCTGAGTTAGCGCCTACTCGGCTACAGCTACAAAATATGACTATGGGCTCTAAAGAAAGTTTCAAAGAATATGCTCAAAAGTGGAGAGATTTGGCTGGCAGAGTCAAACCCCCTATGACTGATCGAGAGTTAGTGGACATGTTCATGGGTACACTGACTGGCCCATTCTACAGCCATCTACTGGGAAGTTCCTCGTCAGGTTTCACTGAACTTATCTTGACAGGTGAACGGGTTGAAAGCGGCATTCGAAGTGGAAAGATACAGGCAGCTACTTCTGCAAGCACCAAAAAGTCCTATCAGGGAAAGAATGAATCAAATGCTGTGTACAGTGAGAGGAAGCATAACAAGAAGAATCGTGACCATACTGTTGGGGCAGTTACAATTGCCGCACCGCCATCTCAGAACTTCCAACACAGACAAGACAGGTCGAGAAGACAGTTTACCAAGATCAATATGACTTTAACCCAAGCACTGCAGAGTATGTTAAAGGCCAATTTGATTACCCTCAGAGGCCCTCCTGCAAATCCCAACACTACTTCTCCTCGTTATAATCCCAACGCCAGGTGTGCCTATCACTCCGATAGCCCCGGGCATGATACGAATGATTGCTGGTTGTTGAAGAACAAGATTCAGGATATGATCGACGCTGGAGAAATTGAATTTGATCCTCCGGCGACCCCCAATGTCATCACAGCACCTATGCCTAATCATGACCAGAATGTTAATGTTGTGGACGACAATTCTCACGTTACTGACGTTGCTGATTTAGCATCTCCTCTCCTGATCGTTAAGAAGAATTTATTGCAAGCTGGTTTATTTCCAGGTTGTGCTGAAGATTGCGATCTCTGTGTACTCCGACCCAATGATTGTTTGAAGTTGAAGAACGGCATTCAACGGCTGATGGATGATCGTACAATTCTATTTGAAAGGGTTCCTAAGGTGGACAACTCTATTGAAGAGGTATCTGTGATTGCTAGGTCCAAAGCTCCAGTGAAGATTACCGCTACTAGAGTGCCTGTGAAGATTACCGCTGAGCCCAAAGTGGCTCCCCTGATTATTACCGCACCTGGCCCCGTGCCATATTCCTCCAGCAAAGCTATTCCGTGGAACTATGGAGGCGACGTTTACATCCATGGCATAAAGCAAGTTGGTAGTTCTGCTAATCCTAATGATATTGTGGGGACTAGTAAAGTTACTCGAAGTGGAAGGATCTACTCCCCAGAAATCTCACCTCCCGCTCCCGAAATTCGAGGAAAAAGACCAGTCAATCCTCCTCAGTCAGAGACATCGGTCGAAGTTACTTCTGAAGATGTTGCCAAACAGGAAATGGAAGAGATGCTGAAAATTATCCGTAAGAGCGATTTTGATGTAGTGGAACAATTGGGGCATACTCCGTCTAAAATCTCAATGTTGTCCTTGTTATTATCCTCTGAATCCCATGCCAATGCATTGATGAAATTCTTGAAGACCGCTCATGTGCCTCAAGAAACATCTGTCGATCAATTCGAACATTATGTTGCTAATTTGACTGTTGACAATGGCCTAGGCTTTTCCGATGCTGACCTGACGCCAGCAGGAAAGAATCACAATAAAGCTCTGCATATCTCCATCGAGTGTGAGGGGATCACCTTGGCTCACGTGTTGATCGACAACGGCTCTTCCTTGAATGTGCTCCCGAAAGCTGTACTCGATAAATTTGACTACAAAGGCATTGAACTGAAACCTAGTGATGTTGTGGTGCGTGCTTACGATGGTGCGAAGAGTGTTGTCTATGGTGAAGTGGTTCTCCCTATCAAGATAGGACCTCAAGTCTTCAACACTACCTTTCACGTGATGGACATTCGTCCCGCCTACTCCTGCTTGTTGGGGCGCCCTTGGATCCATGGGGCAGGTGCGGTAGCTTCGTCGCTTCATCAAAAGCTGAAGTATCCAATAGCAGGCATGGTTGTCACTGTATGTGGAGAAGAAGAGTATATTGTCAGTAGTGTGCAAGCCTTCAAATACGTCGAGATGGATGGGGAATTCTTTGAGACTCCTTCTCAGTCATTTGAAGTGGTTCCTCCACCCAGTCCTGTCCTTAAGCCAACTCCCCTTGTGCCCAAGGTTGTTCGTGCTCCCCCTGTCATGATCTCTCTGAAAGATGCTCAAGCCGCGATTGAAAATGGTGATCGTGCTGGTTGGGGTCAACTGATCAATGTACCGTACAAGTCTGATAAAGCTGGCCTGGGATTTAACTCTGGAAAGATAGTCAAAAATCAGATTAATGCTATGGAAGATGCTGATAGTGATTGCGACTTGGATAGCTGGATTTTCCCAACAATTGGTGACGGACTCAACAATTGGAAGACTGAAGACATTATCCCGATTTCCTTTAGTCAGGAGTAATTGTTATTGTTTATTCTAGAATTGCAAATTTTAATTTTCTTTTACAATCAAACTTCTTAAAGCATTGTGTCTATGCCCGAGGCACAATGGCTAATTTGTTAGGGGTTTGTCATTTTCATAAGCATATTCATATTCAATAGATCAATGGACTTTTTGCATTCAAATATTGCGCTCTTTATCTTTCCTGTCATTTTTCAAACAAGCTATGTTTCTTGCACACACTCACGTAACAATTTGCCGATCCATATCCACTCTGGATCCTGTTGGTAATGACTCTGCTACTGTTCATTATGACTTTGAAAATCCGATCTACCAAGCCGAGGATGGAAGCGAGGAAGATTGTGAAGCCCCTGGAGAACTTGCCCGACTACTGCAAGAAGAAAAGACTATACAGCCGCATGAGGAATCAATTGAAATTGTAAATCTGGGTACTGAAATAAACAAGAAAGAAGTCAGAGGTTTCTTGGGGCACTCGAATTACATTGCCCGATTCATTCCACACTTGACTGCTACCTGCAAACCCATCTTCAAATTACTGAGACAAAATCAAGAGATGGTATGGAATGATGAATGCCAAGAAGCTTATGACAAAATCAGGAAATATCGCCAAGAACCTCCAGTTCCGATGCCACCAGTTGAAGGAAGACCTTTAATTACGTATTTGACCGTGTTAGAAAATTCAATGAGGTGTGTTGGGGCAACATGACGAGTCTGGTCGAAAAGAGCATGCCATATACTGCCTTAGCAAAAGGTACCGACTGTGAAACAAGATACTCACAGCCCGAGAAAGCTTGCTGTGCTTTGGCCTGGGCTGCTCGCCGACTAAGACAGTATATGTTGAATCATACCACCTTATTGACTTCTAAGATGGATTCTATCAAATACCTATTTGAGAAACCTGCTGTCTCCTGAAAGAGTTATCACTGACAATGGTACTAATTTGAACAACAAGATGATTACTGAACTCTGCACGCAGTTCAAAATAAAACACCATAACTCTTCTCCGTACCGGCCAAAGATGAACGGCGCCGTGGGGACTGCTAACAATATCAAGAAGGTCATGCGAGAAATGACAGTAACATATAAAAATTGGCATGAGATGTTACCCTTTACTCTTTACGGTTATCGCACTTCAGTGCGCACTACGACAGGGGCAACTCCGTTCTCTTTAGTCTATGGAATGGAAGCCATCTTACTAGTGGAAGTTCAGATTCCCTCTCTAAGAATCATGAAAGAGGCGGGCTTAGATGAAGATGAATGGATTCAGACTCGACTCGATCAGATAAATTTGATGGATGAGAAGAGACTTGCGGCTGTATGTCACGGGCAGATATATCAGAAGCGCATGACCAGGGCATTCAACAAAAGGTCAAGAGACAAGTGTATCAAATTGGCGACTTGGTAATCAAACGCATCATCCTACCACAAACTGACCCCAGAGGCAAATGGACTCCCACATACGAAGGGCCATTTGTAGTTAAGAAGGTATTCTCAGGTGGAGCCATGATACTCGCCACAATGGATGGTGAAGACTTCCCACATCCCGTGAACGCGGACATAGTTAAAAAATACTACGCATAAAAGAGACCCGCTAGATCGACGTATCTAGGCAAAAGTAAGGGCATCCCGGCGAACCAAAAGGGTTCGGGCAAAAATTAGGGATATATAAAAAAAAATGTACACCCGGCAAGTCGAAAACCTGAAAAGGCGGCTTGGGCAAAAAAGGGTATCCTGGTGGACTGAAAACCTGAAAAGGCGGTCCAGGCAAAAATTAGGGATTAAAGCGTATGACTATGTCCCGTTCTCAGTCAACTTTCATCCAAGTTCGAGGGACTGACCAAGCCAATCACTTCTATCCGACAGCAAGGGATGAGATGCTCGAAGACATAATGACAGTAGTAGGCTTAAAATCAATAGGACTTCTTCCACATAGCTTTCTCTTTGTTTTCGACAATTTCCTCTTACTAGGATTTCTGTCTCCTTGTACACAAATTGCCTGTTTATAGGCCTTCTTTCAAAATCAATACAACCTTCTTTCAAAAGATGCTTTTGTTTTTTCTTTTTCTGTTTTGGTTGCGTAAATGTCCATTGATTTAATTTGAATTAATATGTGCATTTGAATATGACTGATGTTTACCAAAAATACATGCATAGAATAGCAATAGCAATTACTACCCGACTTCAGGATCAAGGAAAAGGTCTAATCATGCTTCCAATGAATCCGCTACCAATTCTCTTCCCCAGCAAGCCTGTTTTTTCAGAAAATGGCAGTATCCCCAGGCACAGCCAGTTACTCCCCAACAGAGGTCGGCGTCACCAGACAGATTGATCATCTCATCCATCCCCAGCCAGGCTCTGTTGAATATTTCCACCATCAGACAGAAATCAAGCATCCCCAGCCGAGAAAGGGTCATCGACACAAATGTCTCAAATCAGTAGATGGGGATTTATTTTCCCCCAGTAGAGTCCCCAAGCAGAACTTCTCATACGCATAACTCATTCGTTACATCATTTCACAGCATACGCATGCATACAACATTCGCATTTATTTTAGCATAACACGAAACATCTCATACATCATGACATAGCATGAAGCTAACTTTTCTTTGCAGGTTATTTATCCTCCTGATATAGTCAAAATAAAAGGTTCATTCAGACAGACACCTTTATCAATCACATTCAAGATTCAGATACATATTTCAAATACAGTTCATGGGAACATTCATTCTGACAACACTTCGATATCCTCCTAACGATGGCATCTTTAAGCCCATCCCAGACATTTATTGCAAGTACAACATATACAGGTTATCAGATACAGCCTAACGTACGGTTCATTCTGATTCAGCCCAACATATGACTTCTTCAGCAACTCCAATGCGGTCTAACGTACGACCCATTTGGACCTTCAAATCCTCAGATGCTGTCTAGCGTACGGTACATTCAGGGGTGTAGTCTAGCGTACGACTACTTTCTTTTTCAGATGCAGCCTAACGGACGGCTCATTCTACAACTCGGATACGATCTAACGTACGATCCATTCTAAACTTCAACAACCCCAACGCGGTCTAACGTACGACCCGTTTGGATCTTACAACCCTCAGATGCTACCTAACGTACGGTACATTTCTGAAGTGTAGTCTGGCGTACGACTACCGCTTTCATCATCAGATGCGGCCTAACAGACGACTCATTCTGCGACGGTCTAACGTACGACCCGTTCGGATGTCCATCCCCTCAGATGCTACCTAACATACGGTACATTTCTGAAGTGTAGTCTAACGTACGACTACCCCTTTCGTCATCAGATTCAGCCTAACGTACGGCTCATTCTGCAACTCAGATACGATCTAGCGTATGGTCCATTCTGATCCTTTATCCCCAACAGCATATGACACACTCCGACTCCCCAGCGAAGTCGGCAGCCTAATGGATGACTCATTATACGGTCTAACGTACGACCCAGTGTGGCACCCATGTCTTCAAATTGGCCTAATATACGGCGCGATCTGAAGCTTTCGTCATCAAACCTCCCGGATGGCATCTTTAAGCCCATCTCCATCAAGACCAACTGTCGATTCTCAAGTGCAAATTTTTGGGGCCTTCTAGTGTTCAATAATCTTCCACCTCCAGACCACGAATGGCATACACGCCATCCTAACTCTCTCGGTTCAAGAATATTGAACAGGGGCAGCTGTCATACCCCAAAAATTACCCATCATTTTTCCTAAAAAAAAAAAAAAAAAAAGAATTTTTTTTTTAATTAATTAATTAATTAATTAATTAATTAATTAATTAATTAAAATAAATAATAATAAATATAACAAATTATTTTGGACTTGGGTCTCCCTCATTCCAAGCCCATTACCCACGAAATTAGTCTATAAATACTGAAGTTTCAGTAGGGGGAGTGACACTTGGAGGGACTTGGAGTTTACACTGGGAGATTCACTGGAGAAAGAAGGAAGAGAAGCAAAACACTCTGAGGTTTCCTTGGAACAAAACCTTGAGGAAAAAGAAAGAGAGAGAAAAAGAAGGACGGATAGAAACTTTGGCATAGGAACCCTGCCTACCCGGAGAATTCAGAGTAAAGAAACCCTGAAGGCAGCCCATCTGCACCGAAGCCATCGCCGTCCAATTCCCGCTGCCTAACTTATTCCGATACTACAAGTGGTCAATCCCTTCAACCTTGAATTGGCAAACAGGTTTGCGTATCTCTATTGTTTATACTTTCAATTGGCCATATCTACATATATAATGCATCATGATTAAATGTTGATATATAATTTGCTTTCGTATGGGAATTTAAATATGCCTGAATACCCTGAATGTTTGACCATGTTATTCCTGTGATAAAATGCCATAAAATTCAAAGTTCCTAACATGGGGCTGTTTTCAAATTCAAAATCCGTGGCCTTCGCTAGGCGAGGCAGAGGCGAACGAGACAGTACCTGATTCTTCTAGTCTGTTTTTTTTATGTTTTTATCATAGCCATGCATTATTCATCCTATCCTATTTATTGTTGTGATATTTCTCCGGTGTAATCTTCGATTGCACCCTGATTTGGTGTTCTAACATGTTTCTTTTTTTGAGTTTCGTAAAGGTTCACATATCCCAGGAAAAGGTTATTGGCTAGGTATTCCACTTTATTTGTGGGATACCCTTGTGGAGTTTCACCCTAAATTAATTTTTTAATGTATTAATTTCTAATGTATTAATTTTTTAATATATTATTTTTAATAATTTTAATGTGGAGTTTCATCCTAATTATATAATTAATTGTAAAACTTTGCCTTTGAATAAGTGATCTTGGACCTCTCTTTGTTGCCTTACGATTACGATATTACGGTCATGTCCCGCGAACGTGGGGATACCCTTAGCAAAGACCCTTCGGTTAAATCATCATAAAATAAATTATAGTCCCTCGGATGTTGCCTTCGAATATACAACTTTGTCCCTCGATGACCCTCCGATGTTGCCTACGGTTAAAAGATGATAGTCCCTTCGAATGCTAAGGTATCCTCGTAACTGTTGCCTTCAATGACCAATCGATGACCCTACGATGACCCTTTTACATCCAAAGGATAAAACTACTTATTTCTCAATAATAAGGACAGTTTTACCCTCATAAGGATAGGAAATACTCATAAAGACCTTGGGTCGGTATAACTCTTAATTGCTGGCTCACAACCTAAAACATTTTTTCACACCTCACACCTTTCAAAATACCTTCAGAAAATCACCACTTGGTATACATTCATACTAGAATCATTACCGAGTTAACAATTTTCAAAACTAAACGAGATAATCACTTTGTATACATTCATACAAGAATCATTACAAAGTTAAATTCTCTTTTCAAAACAATTTTTCTAAACAATTCACAAACACTTTTTTTTAGACAAAAATAATATAAGTGATCGAGCAATTAAGAGCCCATGGATAACCATGGATACAAAGGGTGCTAACACCTTCCCTTTGTATAATGTACCTCCCGAACCCAAAATCTAAATTAAGGTTTTTCCTGTTCTTTTCCACCTTTCCTTATTGGATAAAAGAAAAGTCGGTGGCGACTCTTGCTAACCGCGACATTGCGATTAAAACCACAAAAAAGTCCAGTTCACCGTATGACAATGTCATTAAGTCCCATAATTGGCAAGATGTCTCCATCAATTTTCTCTCCAACGGTATCATCTCCAAGCTCTATATAAAGGCCTCACTATCATCATACCAACACAGGAAGCAATTACACAAGGATTCTACAATACACCTTGACTCATATACTAAATACTTGTTACTGTATAATTCAGTAATCACATAAAAGTTGTTGCTCATAGTGTGATCATTGATCATTTATTCTTAATCATGTTCATACTTCTTGCCTAGAAGTACTGAAACAAACACTTGTACAGCTGCAAGAAGAACCTTCAAGGGAAAGGAAAAATGTCAGACAAGGATGCTAAGACCTAACCTCAAGATAGAGAAGGTCATGATGGACTAAACACCTGAACATATGACTGGTGGTATGAAGTCTGAAGGTAGTGAGAGCTTTGCTGGAATTGAGACACAAGGGACTATGTGTGCAAAGAAAATTGAGAAGATATCAGATGAAAGCAACAATGCTCAACCAGGTTGGATGAAATTACTGATAATTATATACAATGTCACACTCGATGCTATGACATTGTATTATGACAACCTGTATGGTACACCTATGTCCAAAGACCATATTCAGCACAGTTGGACCAAGTACATTATTTGCTTTCATCACTCATGTAGAAAATATGTGAAAAACAAACTCATAGTTCTACAACATGAAATGCAACTAACCAACAGGACTGCAAGGGATTTGTATGATGTCCAACTGAAATATGAAAAGGGAAAATTAGGGGCTTGGTTTCTTGAGAAAATATGGCAATAAATGTGGAGTGGAAAAGGTAACAAAAATATTGTCTGCCCAATGAAAAGAAAAAGCCACATTAATAATGAATCATCTCCTAGTATTGGAAATAGTATCTATTTCATTTGCACGTTCTTCCTGAACATAATTCTTTCCATCTTCATCAAACTACTCAGAGAACCTCTGCTAGGGCAAAGAAAGCTTTCTCAAAAGTTCAACAACATGTCTCAACATCCATCAACATCTAGCTCAAAACCCTTTCATACTAGAACTTCCTCCATGGAATTTTTAGATGAAGATTTGATGGACGTGACTCCTCTGCGTATGATACCAGGTGACGTTCCAGGCTCCCCCTCCATGGCTGGAGCTAAGCAAGGTAACACTCCTGAAAAATCGCATGATAAAGAGGACATGCACTCTACTGATCGCATCATAAGAAACCTAGTTACTAGAATAATGAATGAAGAGCATGGAGTCAAGGACATTTTTACCCCTCTGTCCAGAAGGGACCCCTCTCCTGAGGTGGAAACCCAAGCTGAGAAAGATGATGACTCATCTAAAACAGAAAAGGAAGTAGCTACTGAGGGACTATGTTCTCTTGGAAAAAACTTACCTAGTATGTCCCCTGATACTGCTCAGGACATTGAGGAAGAAAGGTCTGAGGAAGAAGATGGCACGTTGGTCAATCTTGTGAAAACAAGTGTAGCTAATAGACTGAGAAAAAGGAAGAGTATGGCTGAGATAAGGACAGGTAGGAAAGAGAAAAGGGTTGCTGGTATAGGTCCCTCCAAATCTTGGAGTAAAGTAGAGGTCAGGAAGAAGAAAGAAAGTGAAAGTTCTTAATCTGATGAGGATGTCGAATACGATCTCTCAGACACCCCCCCTGTTAAAAGGAAGTCTGTAAAGAAGTCTCCAAACAAAGTGGTTGCTGTTCATCTTGACAATATCTCTTTTCACATAGAAGGTGGTGCTTCCAAATGGAAGTTTGTGACTCAAAGAAGGGTAGCAGCTGAAAGAGAATTAGGAAAAGAGGCAAGTGATATAAAGGAAGTCATGGAGTTAATTAAGGCAGCTGGTCTTATGAAAACTGTGACTGCTCTGCCTTAGTGCTATGAGGGGTTGGTCAAAGAATTCATTGTGAACATCCTTGAGGAGATTTATGAAAGAAGCAGCAGGGAGGGCTGCAAAGTTTTTGTAAGGGGTAAGTGTGTGAAACTTTCACCTACCATCATCAACAAGTTCCTAGGGAGAGGAACTGATGGAGGAGTAGATCTAGAGACCACAAACAATGAGGTCTGTAGAATTATTACAACTAGCCAAGTTAAGGAATGACCTAGTAGGAAACACCTATCAGCTAGTAAGCTCACTGTTAAATATGCCATTCTGCACAAGATTGGTTCAGCAAATTGGGTACCTACTAATCATGTCTCTACCATCTCCATTTCCTTTGGAAGAATCATTCATGCAATTGGAACCAAGATAAACTATGATTTTGGGAAATTTATATTTGATCAAACCATCAGACATGCTTCTACAAATGTTGTGAAGTTACCTATTGCCTTCCCTTCCCTTATGTGTGGGATTATCCTTAGCCAACAACCAGGCATACTCAATACAAATGACATGCCAAGCAGAAGAAAAACCCCTCTATCCATTCATTATAAGTTGTTTGAGGGAAGTCATATAAATGATGTTGTTATGACATCTGACAGAAGAGAGCCTGCATCTCAAGGAAGCCTAATTGATCAATTGAAAGATAACTGCAAGGAATTGGAGAAGGGTATGAAGGTGGCCAAGAAAAGAAAAGAAGCTTTGGAAGCTCTTATTTGTAGCCTGGAAAAAGAGGAGTTAGAGAAGGCTGGTAAGGATTCAGATGGAAAAGCACAATCCAGTGGCAGCTCTAGAAGTTCTGAGTGTTCTGAAGATGAAGATGAAGGTGAAGGTGATACTTCTTCTTCTGATTAATGGTTCCTGCCTGAATTGAAGACTGGGTGGTGTGGTGGAAGCTGGGATGCTGTTTGGAAGGCTGGTGTCTTGATTGTTTCTTTTTGATTATGTATTTTGTGGCAGTCCTTATTGATGCCTGTTATGTAATATTTAGGGCTCTTAATGAGTTCCTTGAATTTGTTCATTATCTTAGCTTTCAGCTGTGTATAATGTTGGTGTGTACTTCCTGAATATTTTGTTTTAACATGCTTAATGTTATAACATCTGATCTAACATTCTCTGCTAGGCTAATAGACATTTATTTTGTCTAATTGGTCACCTTTGGTCAATTTTGACTAAAAAGGGGGAGAAAAGTGCTTGATATGGAAGCTGATGTGTGGAAGTTGTATGTGGCTGGACAGAAGGACAGCTATTATTGAAAGAAGTGCACATGTGCTAAAACAGAATGTTGTTCTGTTTACAGGTGTTTACAGATGTCAAAGAGGATGTCTGATATGGTGCATAGGTGTTGATGTTGAAGCAGATGTCAGTATGACATTCTGGCTGGTACAGGTACTGGAGTTCAGTAGCTGTTATGATTGTTGTATGCACTGATTTAGAGGGAGAAGGAGTACCCTTGTGAATTATGCATTTGTGTGTCTTATTATTTGCATCCATAACTAGTAATTCTGTTGTTTGTTGCACAGATTTAGGGGGAGGAGAAGTACCCTTGTGCATGTGTGTATTACTAGTAGCCATAGCTAGTAATTGTTTTGCTTCTGCTGCTGATTAAACTTCTGTTATGTTGTTTAACTGCTGATAGTTTACCTTGTGAACAAAAAGGACAGATATATGCTTTAGCCAATATTTGCCAAAGGGGGAGTTTGTTGATTCTAAGTGTTGGCAGCAATTTTGGTAAAACAAAGAGTGTTCACAAGATGTTATATGTGATGTCTTAACATGAGATATCCTATGTACCTGCTGGAGTTCAAGAACATGTGCATGCAGGATTGTTTCAGAATGCCACATACAATGACAAGGCTTCTGATATTGGATGTACCTGCTGGAGCTTAAATGAAAGACATGTTCATGCAGGATTGTTTCAGATGACATACACAATGTCATGACATCTGATATGGCTGTACCTGCTGGAAGTTATAAAAGGAATTATTGGATTATGCAGGATTTTTCCAGGATGTCAGACCCGATGTCATGACATCCTGTACACAAAACATTCAGTATGAATGTCTGGTGTTTTGTGATTGCACAATTAATGGCAATCTTTGTATGATTGAAGATATGGCTAGCCGGCGCATTCAATCATGGATTACAACCAGATTTACTTATTTTCGAAGAAGATCTAAACAGCTGTTATAAAAAGATTTGATTGGAAAATAGATTTAGGGTTTTCAAGATGTCCAAGCCCAGTTGGATGCTTCTATATAAAAGGACTTAGAAAACCTGTTTGTACACACAACCAAGACTGAGCGAAATATAGAGAGAGATCTAGGGTTTGTGTCTGTTTAGTCGTAAGACTTGTAGGTCATTCAAGTCATCCATTGATGATTGAATTGGACTGATTTGTGGTTGTAATTTGTCACTCTAAAGCTGTTAAGCAAGAGTGTGTGTCTTCTTGATCAAAGCTTTGAAGCAAGATCAAGAGTGTGTCTTCTTGATTGAAACTGTGAAGTAAAATCAAGAGTGTGTAAATGAAAAGTATTTTCTTTCATAGGGGATTGTTGTTTAAAATCACTGGTGTGTGATTGTAAGGGAAGTGAGTGGGTTCTCATATCTAAGAGTGCTTAGGTAGAAGTTGCACGGGTAGAGATTAGGTGATAAAGACTGTAACTTGTTGAAGTGTACGGAGAGTCTTTGAACTAATTCTATTTTAGTGAATTTCCTTCCTGGCTTGGTAGCCCCCAGACGTAGGTGAGTTGCACCGAACTGGGTTAACAATTGCTTGTGTTATTTGCTTTACCATTTCATTTTTGTTTATCCATTGTGTTTTACCAGATATTAGTGTCGTGACATTACTTTCGACATCTTATATCTGATACCAGAATTTCACTAAGTATGGTATAAATCTATATAAGGACATTATTGATTACACTCCAAGACTGCTATGAAAAGGACAAGAAAATTAATGTCATTAAGTCCCATAATTGGCAAGATATCTCCATCAATTTTCTCTCAAACAGTATCATTTCCAAGCTCTATATAAAGGCCTCACTATCATCATACCAACACATGAAGCAATTACACAAGGATTCTACAATACACCTTGACTCATATACTAAATACTTGTTACTGTATAATTCAGTAATCACATAAAAGTTGTTGCTCATAGTGTGATCATTGATCATTTAGTCTTAATCATGTTCATACTTCTTGCCTAGAAGTACTGAAACAAACACTTGTAATTATCAATAGTTGTTGTGGTTCCTCGAGTGACTTGTGAAGTCTGTAGACTTGAGAGGGCTAAGAGATTGCTGAACTCTTAGACGTTTGTTGTAATCTTTCAAGATTATTGGATTAAGTCCTTATTGAGAGGCGAAATCACCTTGGCTGGATGGACTGGAGTATCTTTGATTTTCAAGCGAACCAGGATAAATTTCTTATGTTGTCTGCATTTACTTTCGTGTGTGTGGTGTTGCAAAAGTTTTTATTTACCGTAAAAACAATTCAAACCCCCCTTTCTTGTTTTTCTCCACCTTCGCGCGTGTTTTTGAGCATTAGAGCTGCCACCTCAATTTTGAGCATTAGATCCTTAAATTTAAAAATATTCACATTAATCCCTTAACTTTTCAAAACGTATCATGTTAGTCTTTTTTTTTCTAATTAGCGATGAAAAAATTCAGAATTTTATCGCTAAATCTGTTGGTAATTAGACAAAAAGAACTAACATGATATGTTTTGAAGAGTTAAAGGATCAATATGGACCTTTCTTAAGTTAATGGACCAAAATGAACCCCAAAATTAAGATACAAGACCAAAAAGAATATTAAATTTTTTATTATAAAAGCATTAATAATATGTTCTTATAGTGTTGGATCCTACATTGTACATGCAGACGATTAACGAATGAGAGAGATAATAACTTCCCAACACTCACGTCTAAGTGTGTCTCGTTATATGTCGACTTAGATTCACCTAAATATGCAAACTATTATGTTAAAATATACATACACGTCGTTGGAATAGTTGGGTCCTTCTAAAGCCATTGTGTTCTCCTGATATCTCCTTCAGGATCAAATCCACACTAGAGAGAATCTGCTTAGCAAGAGAGTCTCACTTGGTCTGTGGACCTTCTTATGCCGCTTTTGTTTAATTGCTTCTAAGTCATCTTCTCAACTATTTATGACCTGCGAGGTAGTTGGTTTTGTTTAACTGCTTCCGCTTATTAGAATATTTAAGATTAAGGTTTTTTTATAATCTCAAAAGGATATAATGTTTTCAAGCTCACCTGTGACATTTTTTAATGATTTGACCTGCTGAGGTTTGGTCGATTTGGAAATCTCGAAAGGATATAATGTTTTCAAGCTCACCTGTGATAATGAAAAATATGGAAGACATGAGCATCATCCTTGCTTGAAAATACTATCTTGATAGGTTCGTGGGTGTTCATCAGTGTTTTTAGTAAACAATCCCTTAGTTTTAAATGTATTGCTTGAAGGACCAAACTAGTAAATCATGGGGAAAATTTGTGTTAGGTTTTTGGGCAAAGAAAATGTGCATTTAGTACTATCGGATTGCTTGGAATGAATGTTGGTTATCCTTATAAAAGTAATTAAGTTTTGAAAGTAAATGCATTGACTAATTTCGACTAGGTCGAAACTAGTTACTTGAATAATAAACAAGACAAGTAAAAATAACTTAAACAGAAAATGAATTTATTTTCATAAGTGTAAAAGTGGTAGGCAAGTACATTTTTTCAGAAAAACTCGTTTCTCACTTGTGTATGGGTACTTTGAGTGTATGTTGGAGTTTACAACGATTTTTGCCACCTTGAATCCTAACATTAGAACGCCTATTTATAATGCTATGAAATTAACGGTCTTTCGACGTTTAAATACCTGACACGTCATATCTGCATGCAGGGACAGAGGTATGTTAAGGAAAGGGTAGGCATATGCCCCACTGTGTTTATTATAATTTTAGTTTTTAGTATCATAAATAATTTATTTATATATTAATGTATTGTAAATTAAAAGAAGACATACTTAATAAACAAATATTGAGTAAGATGATTTCTCACACACATAACTCTACTTTATTAAACATTTAACTAATAATTACTTTTACTTATCTCTATATTTTTTTTAAAAATGCTTATTGATAAATAAATAAAATAAATATATTTAATATTCTTTTTTTCTTCCTATTTTTATTTACTCATTTTGACTTTTTTTAAGCACAAACAAATCACATATATATTTGTGTTCCTTACACCTTAAAGTATATTTTTATTTTTAATCTCTTTGTTATTGTTAATTTTTTAGTGTCTCCGTATTTCTAGTATCTTATTTACCGTTGATCTTTTAAAAGATAAACATTTATATTTTACTCTTATGAATTTTTATTATTGTTATAAGATTAAAAATAAATTATTAATTTATTGATTTTTGTTTATATTTTTCAAAAAAACAAAAAAAAGATATATATATATATAATTTAGTTTTTGACCACATTTCTCACAATTTCTAGCTGCGTCCCTATCTACATGCTTGACTGAACCGAACCAAATCATAATAAAAATTTATTTGAATTGAACTGAATCATTCAATTTACCTAAAATCGAACCGAATCAAAATTACTGGTTTGACATATCGTTTAGAAGATAATTTTTTCAAACACCATCCGATATTTGGATGTTTCTCTTATATTATTTGTCCTAAAAAAACACGAAATTAACAATACAATTACGGTACAATCAATTGCTATTAAATTGGACATGTGTCCTGATATGAGTGGGAAACAGTTATACGGTAACTATGAGTTTGATACTATGTGTAACGCATGGTTAATGAAACCTAACGGTGCTCACATAAAGACATATAGAGAAGAAAAAGACGTGACCACGTTGAAAACAACTAGTCTATTATTATTATTGTAGTACAAAGATAAGGTGTACCATGGTCCTTAAAATTTAAACCTTTTCACAAACAAAACACAACACTTATTATTAGCTCTGTTGTGTTTTTTTATCACCCTGGTAGCATATCATAGCATGGCTTCATCATCATTAATATTCCCAGTGAATACGAAATCAAATTTTAAATAAATTACTTAAAGATATCAATAATACTTAAAATTGATAATGAACTAAATCAACTCCAACATAATTCGAAAATTAAGTCGTTGAATTTGATTAATAACTCAAATAAGTTGAATACGAAAAAATAAATAAATTCGTTAATTAAATGAGTTGAATTTAAATTATGTATAATTCGATTTTTTGATTCACGAGTCAGTTTTAAGAATAAATTTCAAAATCTCTATAAATTTTAGTTATTTATTTTCTTTTAATCTAACAGTTTTAATTGATCATTTATATTCTCAAGTGTATAAAATATTTTTAAAACTAATTATATAAATAAAATGATTACTACGTAAAAAATAATATGTATATATTGATTAAAGATTAAACTTCTAAATGAAATATATTCAATAAAATAGTTAGATCAAAATTTAATATAATTATTGAAAATTATATTCATATATATTATTTTAATTTTAAAAGAATTTTTTTAGTTGTGAAAGGAAACAAGTTGATGACAATGATGATAATGAGTTGAACGAAATTTTTCGCGAATTTAAACTAAATTGAGTTTGAACTTAAAAGAAAATCTATGTCGAATTCGAATCGAATTTTGAACTGAGTCAATTTTTATCTGATCGAACTGAAGTGAAACAAATTAATCATATGTTATGTAAAAATTATACTTTTAAAATTTGTTTCAATTCCCATCTCTTGTTCTCTTTAGGCTTCATTGCTTCCTTCTGTTAATCTACATACTATAAGTATCCATTACATGTTTTTCCCATAAAACAAACTTCAGGTTGCTTGAAAACTATCATTACCGGTAAAAGATAAGGTGCAATTATATCACATGGTTTTTAGATTTTCAATTTTTTATATTTATATTTATTTAACGCAATCAATGTATAAATCACTCATACCAAACACAAAACTCTAACATGTCTTCATCACCTCTGTTCACTGTTCACTGTGAGGAAGTTCCAACAAGAGTTGTGCTTCCAGCTTCTTCAACTCCTCGAGCAGTTAAATTACTATTTGACATAGATGATCATTAAGGTTTACATTTCAATATTCCATTCATATTTATCTATCATCATCCATCATCAATAAAAAAGAAAGTGTTATAAATTATTATCAATTAATAATCTTATGTGTTTTAAAATGACAAAAAAAATAATCAATTGAAGATTAATTTTTGAATTTAGAAATAGCCAACACATGTGAAGTATTGTAGTAAGTTTGAATTCAAAAATAGACAACACTTGTGAATTGTTGCAGTAGGCTTGAATTCAAAAAGAGACAATATTTCGTGAAGTATTGCAGAATGCGAAACAATACAACCTTTAAAAACTATTATTGTAGGTGAAACAGTGCAACATTTGATAAAAGTATTGTTGTAGGCGAAACAATACAATATTTGAAAAATGTTGTTGTATGCGAAACAATTCAACATTTGGCAAAAGTGTTACTGAAAATGTGTGTTTCATCAAGGATCACAACCTTATAAAACAACACCAGTTTGACCTATAAATTGAGCATTCCGGGTTCAGAAAAACATATTAGAAAAGTCTATACTCTTCACACAAAATTTTGGATTTAATCTTCCCTACACTCGAGTTTTCACTCGTCTTGTGCAAACTTGAGTATAGATTGAATTATCTTGGGTATTTATGTGTACAAACTCTAAGACAATTTGAGAGTACTTGAAATACTATAAGGAAATTGATCCGTTCACGATTATAACCTCGTTCCATACGATTTAAATTGATTTTCTAAAAAATTTATAGTGCGTCAATCAATAGCAACAAAGAATTATGTTTCAAGCATCAAAGTGATGAACTAAGACAAGATCTTCTTCCTCCAAATTGTCATGAAGATCTTTTGTTTGTGATTAATATTAAAGATTTCTACTTTACAAAAATTTTATTCATGTTTAACATTTGATATTATATTACTCTTTCATACAAATACTTTTGTTCTTTATTAGTTATTTTTTATGCCTATCGATATTGATATTAATATATTGAGATGTTGTTAATATTTTTAATGCATTAAAAATATGAATAAAGATAAGTGGTCGATAAATGAATCATATATTCATGAGAAAGAAATTTGTATGTACCATTAAAATATATTAATCATTTAACTTTCATTGTTATTTTGACATTTGTGTGCCTCCTTCTATAAGAAAAATATATTGGCTTATAATTAATACTTAAAATGTCATAAGATGAATAATGCATTTATTTGTGGATAAAGTAATTTTAACAAGATTTATTATGAATGTGAAGTTATGGTTCATATATTGAGAACATAAAATGATGATGATAATAATAATAATAATAATAATAATAATAATAATAATAATAATAATAATAATAATAATAATAATAATAAGAAGAAGAAGAAATAATTTGAAGAAAACATTTCAATTGTATTGTTGTTTGTGCAATAACTTATTAAATTTAAAATTAGTTATCTCATATTATATGTGCATGCTAATATGAAAAACTTATTTATTGATCATATTGATATTAAAAGTAATTTGTACATTTCTTTATTATTGAAATTTCCAAATGTTTGTTGGTGCACAGGATGAAAAATATGAATATTGGAGAAGAGAGAAAAGAGAGAATTGAAATAACAAACTTCCACTACTCTTCAAACGGTTACAACAAATGACTATGCACACCCACACTGTACACACCACTATTGACAACTACACTTGTTTATATATACACAACAATAATATCACATAGGAAAAATGTCAACCTACACTAGCTAGGTTAAGCTTAACAAAACTAATATTACTAATACTGAATATGAATTACTTCTAACATCATCCCTTAATTCATATTCACTTAATCAAAACTAACAAAATCAATTACATCCCTCAAGTGGAGAAATTGATCAGTCTTGATCGTTTTCATCAGAACATCTGTCAGCTGCTTCTGGGTGCTACAGTGCATAACTTCTAGCACTCCATTATGAACCTGACTTATTAGAAAATTATACTTAGTCTTAATATGCTCACTTCTCCCATGCAACACTGGGTTTTTGGCAAGATTGATTGCAGACTTGTTATCAATCATCAGGTTTAGAGTGTTGTTTACCTTGATCTTCAGATCCTGCAGTAAATTCAAAAGTCAAACAGCTTGACATGTAGTCAAAAACCTGCAATTTATTCAACTTCACAGGTTGAAAAAGCAACAACTGTTGCTTCTTGGAACATTAAGAAATAAGACCTCTCAGACGCTTAAACTAATATTCATAGGTACTTCTTATATCAACTTTGTCTCCACACCAATCAGAGTATGAGTAACATATTTGTTATGAATTAGCCTGTTCACCAGAAAGGAACAAAACTTCATACTTCAGAATCCCCTTAATATACCTCAGAATCCTGATAGTAGCCTGGTAATGAGACCACTTCGGTTTACTCGTGAACATACTAACCATTTCAACTACATAGAAAATATCAGGTATGGTATTACAAAAATATCTCAGAGAGCCAACCAACTACTTGAAAGTTATAGCATCTATATCATCACCCATAGGATCAGAATCCAATTTCTTATTTGTTTCTGAAGGTGTGACCGCATCCTTACAATTTAGCAACTCAAATCTCTTCAGAAGTTCAAGTTCATACTCCAGCTGATGCAAAATGATACCCTTCTCAGAGTACATAATCTCCATCCCTGGAAAATATGTCATATTTCCTAGATCAATCATCTCAAACTCATTCATCAGCACTTTCTCGAACTTCATTATCTCATATGAACAACTTCATGTAAGCAATATGTTATCAACATAGAGACACACCAAAATCATATTTCCTTCAGAAGTATGCTGAACATAAACGCCATACTCCATTTCACACTTTATGAATCCTTATAGCTTGAAAAATAAATCAATTTTTAGATTCTACTCTAGGAGTTTGTTTTAGACCATACAACGTGTTATGTAACATGTACACCATCCCTTCCTGATTATTTTTCATAAGTCTAGGAGGTTGTGACAAGTATACCTCTTCTTGCAATTGATCATTCAAAAATGAAGATTTCACATCTAAATGCATCAGAGGACAATTCATTTTAGCAACTATAGCAATCACCAGTATGATTGTCTCATGTCTTGCTACAGGAGCATACACATCAAAGTAGTCTAACCCAAATTTCTGTAGAAAACCTCTTGTCACTAACCTTGCTTTGTGTTTGCCAATTGATCCATCTAGCTTTGGTCTCACCTTGAAAACCCATCTGACGCCGATGGCTTTCTTTTCCTTTGGAAGCTCAGTTAACTCCCAAGTCTTGTTTCTTTCTATAGCCTCAAGCTCTTCTTTCATGGCCTTCAACGTCACTTTCTTCTTGAGCGCTTCTTCAACACTAATTGGTTCAGAGTCTACTAACATGGTACACTGAATGACTTCTTTTTCAGAGTCTATTTCAGTATCTTGTAGCATGTCAAACTCTACAAACCTTCTTGGAATGTTTTAGACTTTTTGTGGCCTTTGAATTTGTTCAGAAACTTCTTCGGACGCTGGAACAACATTAGATGCTGGAACCTCAGAACTACCACCTTTAGAGGCATCGCCACCTTCATAGTCTGGAATATGCCCAGAGTTTGGATCTCCATCAATGTCAGAATCACCATCAGAATCTAGATTAGAATCAGATTCACCTTCAGAGTCATACACGCCTTCAGAGTCACCTGTAAAATCATCTTGTGATTCAGACTCCTCTTCAGAACCTTCAGATTCTGAAGTATCTTCAGAAGTTAACTCAGGTGTTAACACCACACCAGAGTTGGATTAAGATTTCTTCCAATCCCACGTTTCTAATTCTTTCATAATGAAATCTCTACTGACTTCAACAATGTTAGTGACAAAATAATAGAGCTTATAAGCACTTGTACTGTGGTACCTGTCATACCCCTATTTTGACCGAACATTTTAAATTCATCTGATACATGTCCATTTGTCAAGTTTTGCATTTTTATCCATATACATTTTTATCATCAAATAAAGTCACCATAATTATGCATATATAGTAAAAAAGTCAACATAAAATCAATATTTTACATGTTGAAGAAATTGACTAAAATTACATTTTTTTCATTATGCATTTTGAAAAATAAATTCTTGATCATTTGATTTATCATCAAAAAATCTATTTGAATTTTATTAATCATTTGCATGCATCATAAAACAAGAACCAATGTTTCTAGAAGATCCAAAATATCTCGCATTTATTACATCATTATTCTATGCATATATTACATCATTATTTTATGCATATATTATATAATTATTCACTATTTAATTAAATAAGTTTCTAGAAGTCACTCACACTCTTTGCATAATTCTTAAACTACCCTTTTCGGGCCTAAAAATAAAACCATTATCTTTCACAAATCCCACCACCAATCATTCACAAAAACTACGCCAAAACTCTCGTCATTTTCTCTTTATTTTCTTTCAAGTCATTTCTTTCATTTGATTGAATAGGTAGGCTCTTATGTTTATTTTTTATTTAGTTCTATTGCATTTTTACTCTTGTTTTATTTATTTAGTACCTTAATCATCACCATTTTGCATGCAAGCTCAATTAATTTAAATTCAAGAGTTAAAAAATGTTCTTGAATCTCCATAAGCAAAAGTGATTTGTTATTTAATTGACTCTTATGCTTGTTATTTATTTAATTCTATTGTATTTTTACTTTTTCTTTCTTTATTTAGTACCTTAACATCACCATTTTGCATGGAAACTCAATTGATTATAAATCAAGAGTTGAAAAGTGTTCTTGAACCTCCATAAGCTAAAATGATTTATTGTTTTTTAAATGACTCCTATGCTTGTTCTTTTATTTAATTTTATTATATTTTTACTTTTGCTATATTTATTTAGTGCCTTAACAATCACCGTCTTGTATGGAAACTCAATTGATTTCAAAATCAAGAGTTTAAAGTGTTCTTGAACCTCCATGAGTATAAATGATCAAATGCAAATTGATGTGTGTTTTACATAAATAATATATTCAATAACTTTCCAACATCACCCCGAGCATATATTCATAGTTTGTTTGTCATGAGGGTGGATAAAATAGTCAAATCAAGGAAATATATGTTGCTGCATTTTGTTGATTTTTGAATTTTTGTTGTTGTTTATCTTCTTATTTTGAATATATCATTGTGTTCGTGAGATCGAGTAGATAAATTTTCATTATTTATTTGCTTAATTTCATGAAAAATTGAGAAAGTTATATAATGTGTTTACGTTTTTGTTGTAACCCTTTTCTTCCATTTTTGTTACTATGAAAATAATAACCAAATGTGGGGTTGGGGAAGATGAAGTCTCCTCACACCCCTTGATTGCTTAACACACTTCTATGGGCCCTTCTCCTTTGCGCTTAGAGCATTTTTCTATCTACATCCCCAATTTTCAGTCTGATTTTTATCTTTTGTATTTTTTTATTATTACTTTATTATCATTGCTTTATCTATTTATTTTTGTTCTTTATTTTATTTCCTTTAACTTTTTTAATTCTTTTACCTCTTGTGTTGATAGTATGTCCCCTCATTTTTATTATTTCTTTTACTTTTTTTTTTATTGTTTTATTTTTTATTTTATTTTATTATATTTTTAGTTGATGCATAATTGTTAATCTAAAAAGACAAATCCACTATTAAAATTAACATTTCAAAAATACTAAAATCAAAGGTGCTTGATCAACATCAAATACATTTTCCAAAATCATTTCCAAATCACTTTCCGTTTCAAGTGCAAATTAAACCTTGATCTATATCGAGTATTTTATCCAAATTAAACTAAGATACTTAATTTTACGTAAAACACCATTTCATTTAGAGATGAAAATGTGGATGGTCTCGAGCCTTCGATTCATCTCCTCAATTGTTTGGGTTGAATTTCCTTACTCAAATATTCAAAAAATTGTCATCTCTTAAACATTCCTAATCCGATCAAATCCAAATCATTTTTATAATACCTTAGACGAAAAAGGAAGTGGTGTAGATCTTTCTATTCGCTTCCTCGAATACTTTGATACGAGTTCCCTTACTCGACCATTCCAGTATTCGTTGTCCATTTAAAATACCCTAACACTATATAAATCCTTTCGCAATTAAAGATGAAAAGGGAGATGGTCTAGAGCCTTCCATTCATCTCCTCGATTATTTGGATACGATTTCCCTTACTCAACTATCCGAGTAATCATCATCCAACAAAACACTCAACACATCAAACGTCTTTTTCTCGCCCCCGTACGATCGAAATTTTTTAAAAGAACATTATTTAGTCCCTTATAATGCGCATACAAACTAGTGCTTAAGCCTTCGCTGAGAGTAGACAAGTCAATGTTTAGCCTTTAGAATAAGATCTAAACACTTGTTCTTTAAAAAAAACAAACCAACAAACCGTAGTCTCCCCTCCCCCGAACTACGAAGCTTTGAGTTCGTCATTGTACCCGAGGATACATAGGAGCGAGATCCGCAATATCGTCAAGCACCCTAATTAAAACATTTTTGTAACCCCTTTTTATTTTCTTTTCTCTTTTGATGTACTTGAAGAAAACAATTAACACAAGCTAACATTAAATCGCAAGTTTAACTAAAAGGTTCCGTTGAGTACAATGGACGTGAGGAGTATTAATACCTTACCCTTGCGTAATTGACTCTCCAACCCTGAACTTGGTGGTGACTCTACTGGGAATTGATGCTCAAAGAAAGAGAGATTTAAGCCTAAGTTAGTTCACTTTTGCGATTAATGCTAGCTTTATTTAATTATTTTCTTCTATCTTTTTTTCTTTCTCTCATTGTATTATTGTTATTTGTAATTGGTTGTTGGTTCTTATTTTGCTATTGGGGTTCTCTAATTATTGGTACTCTGTGAGATATGCTATCTACTCAATCCTGAGAAAAACCATAGGATTAAGATGGGGGTTGTGTAGTAGAGGCTCGCATGGAGCCTTCCTTGTTGAAACGATATGAAGACCCCGCCTAGAGTAAATTCTCTTGGAGATGTTATTATCCGATGAGCCGTTACGACGAATATTTTCAAGTTTGATCGATGACTCTAGGTTCCTTTTAACCTATTCAATCTATGGTGGTTATGTAGTATGAACCTATGAGACCTCAGACTCGTTGAGTTGATATGAGAGCCCCAATCAGATGAGATCCCTTGGAAGTATTGTTGTCTTCTACGGTAATATTTTCAACCTTGATCTATGACTCTGAGAACCTTTTTAGAACCTCAAATTTGATGATTGTGTAGTATTGGACCACAAGGAGTCTTCCTTGTTGGAACAATACGAAGACCTCACCTAGACGAGATCATTTTGAGGGTATTATTTTCGGATGAGCCTTCGTCATGATGGTGATATTCTCAAGAGGGGTCCATGACTCTAGGAACTTACCAACTGAATAGCCTAACTGTGGGTTTTCATTAATCAGAGATACCTATTGGCATGACCAACCTATGAACTTTCTTATACTTGTGATCCTGAGCATTTCATTGCATTTTCTATGCATATCAAAAAATTCATGCATTTGGATTTCATCAGCATGCATGCATATCATTTTCCAAAATAAAAACAAAAATATTATACACATTCTACCCTTTCATTCATAAAAATTGACTACTCGACACCGGTATGAGACGTGCCGAAACTATAGAATAACGCTCTAACAATTTGAGGCCAACCACGTTATAATGAGAACATACATCAACCCTATGCAGGCAAAGATGGATCGTTTACTTGAGACTATGCTAGCTCTAACCCAAAAGGAAAAGAAAGCTGAAACTAATGCTGAAGCCAAAAGAGTTGATGCTCAGTTTGGTTCGCTGTCGCTTAACATTCCTGGAGTAACCAACCTCGAAGGTAGTTTTGTTTATCCTAAAGGAGGCCCTAACCTTATTCCTGTATCGGTGGTCAATGTAGACCCATTGGACATTCTTCAACATCTGCTCGACATTGACCTATGACTTATGATAAAGATAAATATGATGCTTTCTTCATGCCACAACCCACAAGGCCCGTTGTTGGAGTTCTCCTAGACCCAGCTGTTAAGAGACTCCATGATTTGGAAGAGAAATTCAAGTCTTTGGAGGTTCACACTACTCTCGGCTTGGATGTTGTTGATATGTTCCTAGTGCCAGGACTGGTGATTCTCCAGAAATTCAAAGTTCTAGATTTTGACAAGTACTAATGGATCAGCTGCCCGAGAACTCACGTCAGACCTTATTGTCACAAGATGTCATCCTACATAAATAATGATCAACTCTTGATTCATTATTTCCAAGATAGCCTCAATGGGACACCCTTTGAGTGGTATATGTGTCATACCCCAAAATTTTCCCTACTTTTTAAATTCAATTCGCCTAGCTTATGGTTTTGTTCATTTGCATAATTTGTTTCTATTTGATCATGCATTCATCAACATTTGCATATCATAACAAATTTATGCCAAAGGTTTGATGATAATAGATTTAATCGGTTTAAGTGGATTTTTTAGGTGGATATTATTTGGTAATTATTCGGGTTTATTTCCCGTATTACTTGTGGTGGGTGTTAATTATATATATTTGTGATTGGCAGTAATTTTGATAATGTAACACCCCAATTTTGACCCTAAGATCCCTCAAGCTATCTCATCATATGCATTCGCTTTGGGATCACACTTTGGCATACTCCTTACCCCTCATTCATTGGGTTTGCATGAGGAGAGATCACCAAACAAATTTTCTTGTATGATACTTTGTTTTTCATTATTTACTAACCAAAATGCCAAAAATATGTCAATGTATAGTTTACTTATTTTGTTTCATTTAATCCCTTTATTTTTTTTAATTCATATTAATTTCATTGTTAATCCAAAAAATATGGGGCTTTCACCAAAAATATTTAAATATTTTCCTCTTTCATTTTCTGAATTAAAATTATTTTTTGGATTAATTTTGATATTTTTCATGAATTATTTATTTTTGTGCATATTTTTAATTATTTAAAAAAACTTATGACTTTTCAAAAATCATGAAATTTTTTGTCTATGATCCTTTGACCTTGTTTGACCTAGGATAAATCTCTTGGCTATTTATTTGGTGTTTTGAAGAGATTTTAGGTTTTGACCAAATTAAATTGAATTAAAATGCATTTTTAATTTGATTTTTAATTGATTAATTGTGTAAAAATTATGTTGGGCCATTTTTATTGACTTGTGATGTTTAATTATGTGTTTGGGTCTTGGTCAAGGTTGATTTGACTTTTGTTTAGTTAAAATCATTGAATTTAGGGGATTGATGACATGTACGTTTCATCTCCCAAAATGAATGAATGATTTTAATTTGATAAAATTCCTCCCATGACCAATTTATGTTTTTCTCATCTCCCTTTCCTCTTCATCTTCAATCCCATTATTTACCATCCTTTCTATTGTCCAATGAAATCTCCAAATCCTAAGTGTAGCGGTAAATTCATGACCATCAAGCTATGGATAAGCTAGACGTCAATAAAACCGGAGTCACCACCGCATTTTTATTGTTTCCAAGGGAAAAAGGAAAAGTACGAACAAAACCTAAAAGATAAGACGTTTTCAAATTAAAATTAATAAAATGCCAGAGATTACAGGTAAGGGGGTTGGTTACACAGAGGGAAGGTGTTAGCACCCAAAGTGTCATAGGTACTCCCTGGGAGCCCTTTCTTGTGTGCATATGTGTTTTTGTACAAAATGATGTTTGCAATAAATAGAGTGGAGGGATGAGAAAAGAATTTATTAATTATATTTTTGTGTTTGACAAGACCTTCGGACTTGTGCCTATGTACCAACATAAAATGAGGGATCAAAACCTCGTAGTTCGTGGTAACAATTTCAAAGTGAGTACATTGCTTTTAACAAAAATTTGAGTTTAATAAGGCACAGAAGGCCCAAAAAGGTTTGAATGAGTGTTAGTTCTTTTTGTCTTTTTCAAGTATAGTTAAGTTCATTTTACAAGTTTGATTAAGAAAAGGGTTTAAAAATGCAATGGCATAAGGCCAAAGTTTCTAATTTGCAAAATGGTCTATGTTTAGAAAACAAACACAAGCAAAGAAGATTTTAAAAACGGGGGATAGATTTGAAATTAAATAAATGGGGAGGAGATGAAGAGACTAATCTTAAGCACAAATTTAAAAGTTAAGAGTTGAAAAGATCTAAGCAATGGGCTGCAATCCAATAGACAAGAATGTCATATAGAAATCCAAATTCCCTTGGACTTTAGAGTCAAGCAAAATCAATACACAAATAGAAAGATGAAGCGCAAGGTATCAAATAAAGATAGCCACATCCAAGATTATAAACTTCATGATCTTCTTCAAAAGTTTCCCATGCATCAGATGAACTCAAAGATAGGCACTAGGCACAGGTTCAAAGTAACAACTTCAATCAGACCATGTAGCAGATGAACTCTAATGGGATTACAATACTTACTTCAGATGAAATTTCAAATCACAAGCACTTGGTTTCATGAAAGTTGGCATTGGTCAAGTCCTTTGCATAGGGAGTGTTGCCTAATTCTAAGTCCAATTGTCTCAGATCAAACCAACAGTCCACACAAAATGTTTTTTTAGGGTTTTTGTTGTTATTATGTACATTAAGGTCAAAAGACCACAAATTCAAACAAGTGTACACAATCACAAAATAATCACAAGATATGCCTCAAATGAGCAAAGTGAAAATGACATTAAAGTAAACAAGTTAAATGGTATGAACAATGGCAAAATCAATAAAAGCTCAAAATTAAAGTGCATAAAAGTAAATGGCTTGAAATTAAATGTTAGTTGTTAGTTGATTAGAAGTTAGTATTGCTTTTGCTTTTATTTTGTTTAAGTCATTCTTTGGAGAACACTCAACCCACTTGTCACAAACATGGATCCTTGAACCAAGACATCTTCCAAAGGAATGAAAAAAACGGCCAAGTTTCAGCATAATACCATGAAAGAGGGGAGACTTACAATCTTACTTACTATAATTCTATGCCTTTTTGTTTCACAAATTTAGCGCTATGTTAAGCAATCGTAATTGGACTTATGTAGAAGTCACAACTATTTGAGGCCGAGCAATAGAAATTTTAGGGTTAATGCATATTAGAGACATGGTATTATGAACCATGCTCCTAAAACATACCACACTTAAAAAGAATATGCAAAATGGTGGACCTAATCTCATCCACACTCATGTTGATTTTAAAATCAACTTGCCTTAGGATATGGAGATATCTTAGGTCCATGAAATGAATGAGAAGAGAATGGGATCAAGGTGAAGGAGGAGAGGAAATATAATCAACACAAATTGGTCAAAGGAGGATTTTTATCAAATTAAAATCATTCATTCATTTTGGGAGATGAAATGTACATTTCATCAATCCCCTAAATCCAATGATTTTAACTCAAAAAAGTCAAATCAACCTTGACCAAGGTCCAACAACATAAGTCAAACTCAACAAGTCAATATCAAATGCCCCACGCAATTTATTTTGCAATTAAACAAATAAAAACAATTAAATAATGCGTTCAATTAAATTATGGTTTGTCAAATTCTTAAAACCTCATCAAAACACCAAAGAAATGGCCATGAGATTTATCATAGGTCAAACAAGGTCAAAGGACCTTGGAGAAAAAATTTCATAACTTTTGGAAACTTAAAAGTATTTTTAAACAAATAAAAATATTCACAAAATCAATTAAATCATGAAAAATATTAATAATGATCCAAAAAATAATTTAGTTTAATAAAATGAAAGAGGAATTTATTTAAATTTTTTTATGAAACTCTCATATTTTTTGGATCAATATTAAAATTAATATGAATTAATAAAAGTAAACCAAATAAAAGGAAAAAACAGAAAATAGAAAAAAAACGTGGACCACTTGATCTCCCTCTTTAATTGAGGTGGCAAATCAAGTGGTTGCTAGCGCGCATTCCACCATAGTCATGAATCAAAGCGTAACACAAGTGGTAATCCAAACCAACGCGCGTGATTAAAACAATTCAAATGGATCATGTGGTTCTGATGAGTGCCAACACATCACCGGAGCCAAAACTCCGGTCTCCTTCTCCGGTGAGCTTCACCGGACTGGTTCACTCACAACTATCACTAAAATTAAAAATAAGGACATGAATTTAAATTAAAAAGGCCTCTGAGCTCGAATCTGGCCTCAATTTATCATAACTCCAAGTATATTGAGAGATACAAGGAGTTGAAATTTGAGGTGCACGATCTGAGTTGCTTCGATTTGAGCTCAAAGCAACTCAATCTTGTTGCTTACATTGGTAGGACTTTAGACAACCAAGGATCCAAGAGAATTATAGAGAATTGAGTGAGAATCGAAGAGATGAAAATTTCTGGAAAATACCTTCAATGCAGGTCTGTGCTCGATTGATCTTGCTCTTGTTCAGGACACTTGAAGGAGTAGAATTGAATGGATGAAAAACTCATGACTCTTGGAGTTTCGAATCTCAAAACAATGAGATTCAAACTCAATTTCCAATGGAAATTATCAATTTTTCTAAGTGTCAAGCCATATGTTCACTTATTCCACCTTGGCTAACTTTTTGTGTGAGCTCCAAATGAAAAACGTTCATTCATAAAAGTTGTAGCTATATCTAATTCCTTCAAAATGGTCACATATGTAACCTCATTTGGATTTAATATGAAGGAGTTATGCATTTTTGAAGTTGAGGAAAATCACTTGTTCAAAGGCATTGGTTCAAAATGACCTATAATGTATCCTCATATCACATGCACATAAAAGTTATATTTGGTCTTCCTCCAAAGATCAAAGTTGAAGTAAACACCTTGAATTTGATTGTGCAACTTGGAAATATTTCATCTCATAAAAATTAAGCAAGTTATTATCTTGGGAAGTTGATCTCCAAATTAGGGTTTAGACAAAATGACCTATAATCTTTCACCATAAAAAATGACTTTCCAAGCAAAACTAGACAATGCTCCACATTTAGGGCTTACAGCTCTCAAACCGCTGTTGATATTCTTTTTAAATGATATCGATTGCTTAAAATAACTGCTTTTATATATTTAAGAAAACATGATTTTGATTAAAAAATCAATTTAAAAAATGATCATAATAAAATTTAAATCTATTTGGCTGAATAATAAATAAGAGCAGAAATAATTGGATAAAAGCTCAACTTTCTTTAATAGAATGGTAGTTTGTAAATAACAAGACTCCATGGATTTTTTACAAAAGTTGAAAAATGGTAATTTACATGGAAAAAGGCTACATTGAATACAATGATCACTAATCCTTCTACCAATCTCTTGATATCCACTGTGCTCTTGGCGACGGATGGAGATGATGAACCAGAATTGACCGACTCGCTCAAGGATGTCTTCAAAAAGTGAAGATCAGCAGGATGCAGTTACTTGCCATAATCCCTAATTTTTTCATAAATTTCCCCAAGGTAGGGTCCTCAATTTATCGGGATGATTCTTTCTGTTTTTATGTCTCTAACTTTTGCATGGATCGCCCTTTCGGGTTCAATCCACCGAGACACTCATTTTTTCCTAAGCCGCCCTTTCAGGTTTTCAACTTAGCGAGCTGTTCTTTTCTTTTTAGGCGAAGTATTTCTTGATTGTATCGATATTCACAAAACGCGTGAACTCCTCACCATCCATAGTTGTAAGAATCAAAGCACCGTCTGAAAAGGCTCTCTTAACAACATATGGGCCTTCATAGTTAGGAGTTCACTTGCCCCTAGAATCTGGTTTGAAAGATAGAATCTTCTTGAGCACAAGGTCACCTTCTCTAAATACACGAGGTATGACCTTTTTATCAAGAGCTTTCTTCATTCTCTGCTGGTACAACTGACCATGACACATGTCAGTCAATCTCTTCTCTTCAATCAAATTCAGTTGGTCATACCTGGTCTGACACCATTCAACCTCGGTCAACTTGGCTTCCATCAAGACGCGTAATGATGGGATCTCCACCTCTACTGGGAGCACATATTCCATTCCATAAATGAGTGAGAAAGGGGTTTCCCTTGTTGAAGTGCAGACAAATGTACGATATCCATGCAAAGAAAATGGGAGCATTTCATGCCAATCCTTATATGCCACAACCATTTTGTGGATGATCTTCTTGACGTTCTTGTTTGCAGCTTCAACAACCCCATTTATCTTGGGTCTGTAGGGGGAAAGTTATGATGTGCAATCTTGAAGTCTTTGCAAAGAGCTTCCACCATATTATTGTTCAAGTTAGACCCATTATCAGTAATGATCTTACTAGGAACACCATAACGGCATAAAATCTGATTCTCGATAAGCCTCACAACAACTTGCTTGGTCACATTTGCATACAATGCCGCTTCAACCCATTTTGTGAAGTAGTCAATTCCCACCAAAATGAAACGATGTCCATTCGATGCTTTGGGCTTAATCATGCCAATCATATCAATTACCCACATGGAGAAGGGCCACGGAGAGGAAATGACGTTCAATAGTGGCGGAGGAACATGAATCTTATCCATATAAATTTGACACATGTGGCATTTCTTCACAAACCTTCAACAATCAGATTCCATTGTCAGCCAATAGTAACCTGTTCACAACATCTTCTTTGCCATAACATGTCCATTGGAATGATTACCAAAGGGACCTTCATGGACTTCAGTCATTAATAGGTCTACTTCGTGTCTATCCACGCATCTGAGCAGAACCATATCGAAATTTATTTTGTAAAGCACACCACCATTCAGGTAGAAGTTTCCAGCTAATCTCCTCAAAGTCTTCTTATCTTTCAAAGATTCCCCAGGCGGGTAAATCTAACTTTGGAGGAAACACTTGATATCATAATACCACATATTCTCATCTTTGGCTTCATCAACAGCAAACACATGAGTTGGCCTATCAAGACGCATCACAGTCAGATTGGGAACTTCATTCCAATACTTTACCACAATCATCGAAGCCAACATTGCAAGAGTATCTTCCATCCAGTTTTCATCTAGAGGGATATGATGAAAATCAACCTTTGTAAAGAAAGTTGAAATCCTCCTCGCATAGTCTCTATATGGTATCATACCTGGTTGATTCATCTCCCATTCACCTTTGATCTGATTCACAACCAAATCTGAATCTCCATAGACGTCTAAATACTTGATTATGAGATCAATGGCCTCTTTTATCCCCATGACGCAAGCTTCATACTCAGCCATATTATTTGTACACTTGAAAGTTAGTCTAGCTGTAAATGGAAAATGCGTGCCTTGAGGAGTAATAATCACTGCCCTAATGCCATTTCCATACTGATTAACAACTCCATCAAATACCAGGCCCCAACGGGAACTAGGTCCTGGCCCTTCTTCAAGCAATGGTTCATCACAATATTTCATTTTCAAGTACAAAATCTCTTCATCAGGAAAATTATATTGCACTGATTGATAATCTTCAATCGGTTGGTGGGCTAAATGGTCAGCCAAGACACTACCTTTGATTGCTTTCTGAGATTGGTATTCGATATCATACTCGGATAGAAACATCTACCAATGGGCAATCCTCCCAGTTAAAGCAGGCTTCTCAAAAATATACTTGATTGGATCCATTTTGGATATCAACCAAGTGGTATGATTCAACATATATTGACGCATACGCTTAGCAGCCCAAGCCAATGTGCAACAAGTCTTCTCAAGCATAGAATACTGAGTCTCACAATCGATGAATTTCTTACTGAGGTAGTAAATAGCATATTCTTTCTTTCCAGTTTCATCTTGTCGACCTAGAACACAACCCATACTCTCTTCAAGCACCGTCAAATACATGATCAATGGTCTTCCTTCAACAGGAGGAGACAAAATCAAAGGCTCAAGCAGATACTCTTTGATACTATCAAAAGCTTTCTGGAAGTCTTCGGTCCAATCACAAGACTGATCTTTCTGAAGAAGCTTGAATATAGGCGCACATGTGGCAGTCATGTGTGAAATGAATCTCGAGATATAATTCAAGCAGCCGAGAAAACCTTTGACTTGCTTCTCAGTTTTGGGCGCATGCATCTCTTGTATTGCTTTGACCTTGGCAGGATCAACTTCAGTACCCTTCTCGCTGACAATAAAGCCCAACAACTTACCAGAATGAACACCAAATGTACACTTATTGGGATTCAAGCGGAGTTTGTACTTCCTTAAATGCTAGAATACCTTCAACAAATGCTTAATATGTTCATCTTCATCAATAGAGTTAGCAATCATATCATCAACATAGAGTTCAATTTGTTTATGTATCATATCATGAAAAAGAGTAGTCATTTCTCTTTGGTAAGTTGTACCAACATTCTTTAAACCGAAAGGCATCAATCTATAACAGAATGTTCCCCAAGGTGTAATGAATTTGGTCTTCTCCATATCTTCGGGTGCCATCTTGATTTGATTATATCCGAAAAATCCGTCCATAAACGAAAATACTTTGAACTTAGCTGTATTGTCTACCAGCATATCAATGTGTAGCCGAGGGAAATCATCTTTCAGACTGGCTTTATTCAAATCTCTATAATCAACACACATACGGACTTTTCCATCCTTCTTCGGAACAAGCATAATATTGGCCACCCACTGCGGATACTCAGCGGTAACAAGGAAACCAGCATCAATCTACTTCTACACTTCCTCTTTGATCTTCACTGCCATATTAGGACGAGTCCTCCTCAACTTTTGCTTGACTAGCATGCATTCTGGCTTTAACCGCAATCTATGCTCCACAATCTTAGAATCCAAACCAGACATGTCTTGATAGGACCAGGCAAGCACGTCTGAATACTCTCGAAGAAGATCAATTAACCCCTTCTTAACCTCTGGACACAGTCGAGACCCAATCTTGACTTCCTTCACATCATCCTCGGAACCCAAGTTGACTAACTCAATCTGCTCTTCAAATGGTTGAATGGCTTTTTCCTCGTGCTCAAGTAAACGAGACAATTCATCAGATACTTCTTCATCACTTCCTCCTCGGCCTCAAACACAAGGAATTCAAAACTTGGAGAAGGAGTAGGATCATTGTATTCAATGGGTTTATAAACCAACCTGCATAATGATTTGATATTTTGATTTTAGAGAAGTGAATTGTGACCAAACATTATGCATATGGACAATTATATTTATTGATTTATGTTTTTTGTGATTACCATTTTCAGAATAAAGCAAAAAAGTAGAAATAAAACATCATAGATGTGGATGAATAGAATTATATTTTATTGATGATCGAATTTGAAAATGCCCAAAAAATCTTCACTTCTCCCTTAGGCATAGGACAAGGATTTTCAAAAATAAATAAAATCAATTACTTAGATCGATGCACAATAATGGGAACATCAACAGCAGTCCAATTGTCGCAAGTTTTTCCATGCGTCACAAAATTGGTGCAGTCTTCATCTTCATCACCCTCGATCACGGCAGCTAAGTGTTGTTCATTACCATGAATGAACCATCCGCTATAGAAACTGGGTTTCACATCTTCAGCTCTAGATTCTGATGAACCTCATTGGAATCCCAAACCAGCTCTGCTCCTGTTGTCGGTGACCTCTACCATCTGGCCCCACTGATCTAAACTACCATCCTCAACAACCTTCTGCGCGTCTTTGAAAAAGGACATAGGTGCCCCAACTCTCTTTTCTTCTACAATAGATAGAGCTTGGAACATACTTCCAATCTCATCCTCACCTTATACATAAGAGAAAGATGACAGGTGGCTTACCAAGAAAGCCTTCTCCCCATCGACGATAACCAGCTTTCCATTCTTGACAAACTTTAATTTCTGGTGCAAAGTTGACGTAACTGCTCCCGCCTCATGTATCCATGGCCTTCCTAACAAGCAGCTATAGGCCGGGTGGATATCCATTACTTGGAAAGTAATTTGGAAATCACTCGGACCTATCTTCACAGGAAGGTCCACTTCACCGATCACAGTTTTGCGAGAAACATCCAAAGCTTTGACGATCATGCCACTATACCTCATTGGAGCTCCTTATTACGACAATCTTGACAGAGTAGACTTTGGGAGTACATTCAAAGAAGAACCGGTATCAACCAACACATTCGACAAAACATCTTACTTGCAGTTCATTGAAATGTGCAACGCTAGATTATGGTTTCTACCTTCCTCAGGAGGTTTCTCATCACAGAAACTCAAATTGTTGCAGGAAGTGATGTTAGTCACAATATGATCAAACTGATCCACTGTAACATCATGCTCAACATACGCTTAGTCCAATACCTTTTGCAATACTTCTCTATGCGATTCAAAGTTCATAGGAAGAGACAACACTGAAATCTTGGAAGGAGTTTGGAGCAGCTGCTCTACCACATTGAATTCACTTTTCTTGGTCAAACGGAATACCTCATCATCATCACTAGACTTCAAACCACTGGATTCACCAGACTGACACCTTGGAGCACTAGTTGGATCAACTACAGGTACTTCCAGCTTCTTACCAACTGAACAATCTTTTACATTCTTTGGGAACACTGGCCCAAAAACTCGACCACTACGGGTCACCTTCATAACATCAGCTATGCTCACAACAGAGCTAGTCGTAGGCAAAGGAACCTCTTAGCCATTCTCTAAGATAATTGCATTATACTGATACGAAACAACCTTATTGGATGCATACGAGATTGGACCCACTAACCGTATTACCAACGATGATACCGATCTGTTGCTGACACTGGTACTGCTGCTACTGTCTAATTGAATCACCACTCTCTCCGGCGTCTTGAACACTGGAACTATGACATTCACATCATCACCTAAGTGACGGGACTGGAGAATCTGAATCATACCCTCATCCATCAACCTCTGGATGTCTCTCTTCACAACCATACAACCTCGCGAATTGACACTGCAAATTGCACAACCATCATGGTCATGCTCACAATCACTTACCAAATAGATATCCTAGTGTATCATCATCAAGGACCTTCTAATGAAGTGGACATCAAATACCTTAAACTGCCTAGGACAGCCATCCACCATATTGACGGAAGAGTTACCATGAGCAGGAGGTGGATTAACTTTGACATTAGGTGCGCGGTCTTTAAAGGACACCATCCCACTCTTTACCAGCTTTTGTACTTCATGCTTCAGGGGGTAGCAAATCTCAATATCATGACCGGGAGCTCCTTGGTGAAAGGCACATCGAAGTTCCGATTTATACCACCATGGAAGTGGTTCAGGAATCTGTGGCGGATTTCTTGGTTGCAAAAGGTTCTTGAGAACAAAAGATGGATACAGTTCAGCATAAGTCATAGGAATTGGGTCAAAAGAGACCTTCTTCCTCTCAAAATTTTGTTAGTGTTGATGATTGTTGGTGTTGTTGTTGTTGTAGGTGTTTGTTCTTTGCGGTGGCTGTTGTTGACATTGTTGTTGAATTAGTGTTGATTGATTGTTAGAAAATACCGGAATAACAGATGATACTTGATGATGGTGTTGACGGGGTTGTGGACTCCTTCTAACATGATGCCTCCTCTGCCTCCCACTCGATATTGCATTAGTCTCTCCTTCTTTCTTTCTGGAAAACCCACTGTCGTACTTCTTGCTAGACGAAACCTCCTCTTTAGACAACCGTCCTTCTTGGACACCTTCCTCTAACCTCATCCCCATGTTTACCATCTCGGTAAAATCACTAGGGGCACTGGAAATCATCCACTCATAGTAAAATGAGCTCAGGGTCTTGAGAAAAATCTTGGTCATCTCCTTTTCTTCTAAAGGAGGGGTAATCTGAGCGGCAAGTTCTCTTTATCGCTAGGCATATTCCTTGAACGTCTCTTTGTCCTTCTGAAACAATGACTGAAGCTGGTCCCTAGCAGGCGTCATATCCATATTATACTTGTATTGCTTTACAAATGCTTCACCCAAATCCGTGATGTGGTTCACTCCTTTTTTAAGTCGCCTTGAGAGCTTACGTCTCACTTAAGGGCATATTAAACATCATGCAGTTTGCGAGCGAGGATTGCATGTTTGTCATTTAAATCTTTTTGTTTGGTTTCTAAGATTGGTGCATTATATCTCATGGCAAACATTTGTATTAAACATATATCTTTCAAGCACACATTGGCCAATATCAAAAGAACTAACAATGGAGGACCTAGGACATGTGTGTTTTGGTCCTGATTTGAGAGTTTTCATAAGAACTTATGTTTAAATGTTAATCCCTGAAGGAAGGAAAGTGAAACATTTCCCATGGACTTCGTAATAAAGCCACTTGGAATCATTAATTCGGATTTACAAAGACATTTTCTTTCATGTGCACGATAGTGCTGAATTCCGTTGATAAAAAGGGATAAATTACAATTTTCATTGACAGAACTTCACAAGTCCTAGCCTAAGATCCAAAGGCATAATTACATGTCAAAGGAAAATGTTTAAGCTTGAAACAACTTGTCATCTAACTATGGAAATTCCTTGTGCTCCTTTCTTCAGGTCACTCTAGGAAGATACGAACCAAATTCCCCATCCTAAGCATATCTTTAAAAGTCCCATTATGTTAGGCCATTGGCAGGTGCATGCTTCGGAATCCGATCTTAAATGCCACGAATGTCTAAACATTATGTGTATAACCTGCAAGAAAAGCAAAACGTGAGCAGAGCAAGAACGAAGTGGGAACAACAATGTCATGATACATGTAGATGAAATCCTAGTTATGATACATTTTGAGTCACAATCAGTACATAGCAACCATAAGGCTAAAATGCAGTACACAGGGGAAACCTAGAAAGGCATAACATGAACCTAAAACATGGTTATGTCACTTAAACCAATGGCAGAATGAGCATTAACCAAAACCTGCACCAGAACCAAACGGACCATGTAATGTGAACCAATTCTTGAACTTCCAAAACATTACCATTATACACTTCCATAACCATCTTTAAAGATCCAACCGCGGCCTGAATTGTGCGTATGAAGGAAGTTTCAAATCCAAATTGAGCAACAAACAAGATTGATTACACTATAGTCTACAATCCTAAAATTCCATCATACTTACATATTTCACATACACCAACATAATACAACAATGTTTCTGTTGTAAACGCTAAGCATCAAGAAGTGTTTTTTCAAAATAATCAAAGTCATACGTCATTTTTTAGATTTTATTTTCGCAGCAGTTGTAGTGGTGTATTCGTTACCTTTAGATTTATTGACTAAATCAAAAGCAAAGCATACAAAGTAGAGTCGCCACCGCACTTCTATTTATTCAAAGGAATGGCTAGAAAGCGAACAAAAGCCTAAGAAGTTTTGCAAAGAAAACTAATAAAAGAGGTACAGAGATCTGGGTAAGGGGGTAATTATGTTGTGGGAAGGTGTTAGGCACCCACAACATCCTAGGTACTCCTAGGGAACCTCTTTTCACAACTTGTTGTAAAATTATTGTTTATGAAATTATTTTGTGCAAACATTGATTGAAGAGATGAGAGAAGAATGTACAAGTTAGTTATTTTTGTGTTTGGATGGATGAACCCATTGCCTACGTACCTTCTCATGAAAGATAAGGATCAAAACCCCGTAGTTCGGGTAAAAGATTTCCAAAAAATGAGTGGATTGATTTTTAACAAAAGCCCTAAGGTCTTTCATTATCAAAGGGAGAAAACTCGACCTATACAACCACAAGTCCACCATGTGAGAACAGCTTCGACATGCTAGTGAGGGATTATGCCCTATAATAAGCATGGAAGTCTTACAATTCAATCACTAAGGACAAAGGGGAGATTCACATCAACCACTAAGATAATTCAGATCTATGGCTAATGCATGAAAATTTGATTAAGAAGTGGACAAGGGCCACAAAATACAATTGAGTGGGTTGAATTAACCAATTAGAAGTGTTCACAAAATGAAGTCAATGTTTGAATTAGAGTTCATTTACAATGAGTATTAATGAAAAGATTTTTGAAAAGTCACAGGCGTATGGCCTAGGTTTCTAATTTGAAAAAGAATCTGATGTTTGCACAATTTTGGTTTTTTTGGTTTAAGGATGAAAAAGAGATCAAGGTTAAGCAAGCAATAGGTGGTGGATAAGGGACAAGGCCACAAGCAGGAATTCCTTTCTCAAGATCATAGAAATGATCCAAGTAAGTTCCTTTGGAATTAAGCAAAACAAAGCATAAACAAATAAGCAAGCTCAAAGGAGCAACAAAACTGGAAATGGAGTGCCAATAAATGGTCTTACATCCAACTCCGAAACGAGAAGGGAAACGGAGTGCCAATAAATGGTCTTACGTCCAACTCCACAAAGCAACATGGGAAAGAGATAGCCAATCAATGGTCTTACATCTAACTCCACAAATGGAACAGGAAACAGATAGCCAATCAATGGTCTTACATCTGACTCCACAAAAGAAACAAAAATGCATGCGGAGCAAATATGTGAAAGATGCACAAATAAGCAAACAAGCAATCAAGTATCACACTCTATACCCAACCAAGAGGCTCAAGCAAAGTTGGGCTTTAGTCAAGGGGTCATATCAACCTTGACAAACAAGCCAATACTGTTATGGGTGTTGAGATGCTCTTAACCACTGACATTGACCGTCAGGGTGGGCAGATGAAAGGTAAATGAGGATTAGATCTCATAGCTCTTAACCCTGGCCTGGGTGAGCTTGAATCATAGAAGACGTGGGAGTCCAGAATGAGGGACTCTATTCCATTTGACTGACTCTATATACAATGATCTTGGGCTAGGTTCAAGAGCTTCAGGACGTAGTGCAAGCATAATGAATGACTCAAACGATTAGCAGGGGATTGATTACTAATCCCTTCTATCTGCCAATTGCCTTTTCACTTAGTAGGTCTTAAGTAACATGCCTCGACAAGGAGGTCTTTAGCACAAATATAAACAACCACAGACATTGCCTCTTAAGGAGGACTTCAGCCAAATGCCTGCCAAAAGAAACGACAGGGCTTCCAGACTACATGGAGTTAGAGAGATTACCTAAGTGGTATACCAACCACAAGCTAAGCAAAGCTTAAGTAATGAGCAAAAAGCGGCTAATGTACCTGTATGAAAGCTAAACAATCAGTAGGATATTCAGACAAACAACCAAACAGTCAACAACAGTAAGACATTCCCATATGTACACAAAGCAAGTCCTAAAAGGCAATCAATCAAGTGAGTTCACCACCAAAGGACCTACAACACAATCAAAGTTAGTTAACCAAAGTAACTTGCATCTCAAGTAATGAGAGCACATCAATCATTAGAGCTAATTGCTTGAACCTGAAATGCAAAGCTCAAAAGGTGAGTACAAACCACTAGTGCAAAGACTAGGGTCAAAGGCAAAGGAAAAAGTCAAAACAGAAGTTGATATTCAACATGAAGCATATATAATCAAGTAAGAACATATCCTAAAAAGGATCAAATCCAAATCAATAAGCAAAGCCATCTAAAGCACAAAATAAGGCAAAGGCAATTACAAAGCACACAATTGGACATTAAGAGTAAAAATTCCATATTAAAACAGAAATGAATCAAATAACCATGGAAATTTTTTATGTGCACAAAACATGTTAAACACAAGCATCATGCAAAAAATTGGAATCAGAAAAGCTCAATTGACATGTATATGAAAATGAACAAGAGCAATATCAAATTGTGTGACACACATTGTCACACCATACATTCATGTGTCCCAAACAGAGATGGAAAATGCTAAACGCAGCGCTTAAGGCATGGTAAAAATAAATGGATTTTTAGAAATGTCATGGAACGGACTCGAACACAAGACGCAAAGGCTATGGGAGTGCTAACAGTGAAACGACGCGTTTGAACCAGCAAACCCTAGGCACTGTTCATGCGCGGTGGAGGATGGTGGTTTCCACCGTCTTCTTCGTTGAGACCGGCAGCGCTACAGTAACTTCATCCAAAAAATTTCCTGAATCCAGCATATTTTATATCAATCGAAAGCTTATTCAATGTAGAACACGAATCTAACATTATCTAAGCCTAATTCTTCCTAACAAGAGCGAATCGAAGAGAAACATTATTGCACTCAAAACTTCCACTCAGCATAACTCACTCAATATTCATCCATTTCAAATTCTACTTATATCAGGATAATCAGCATGAAAAGATCTACAATATCATGGGCATAAGTTGAAGAAACATGAGGTTCGAAATCCAACCTTCTTGAAGAGCAGTGGATGAAAACAGTGGATTCAAGTGCTCAAACGATCCAGATCCACTCCTATATTGATGACTTGAAGCTTTATGTGTGAATTGATGCTTGCCACGGCCTGGATCTAGTTCAGATTGCAACTTCCATCTTCATGTTCTTGAGCTTGTGCAGCTTAATCTTGGCTCCAATTCTTCAAATCAATATCCAAATCCTACTCAATGACACATGATGAACACGATTCTACAAGAATTTTGATGAATTAGATGCAGAATTTTGAAAATTTGAGAGGGAAGTGAAAAATCTAGATCTAGAATCTGATTTTTTAGAATTCTGTTAGGATTTAGCATTTATACTCTGTCCTAATCACCTTGCTAATCAAAATTTGCATTGGTTAATTGAGATTAAGAGAAAATGAGGTGTATGACCAAATTGGAAAAGTGTGTGATGCATGGAGAATTTGCACGTGAACAGTGCACATGCATGGCTCAAATGCTCTTAAAATCAACCAAGGAACACAATGGCAATGGTATTTTTCAGGTATGATCAATAGAATTTAAATTCTCCATTTTCCCTCCAAAATGAACATGCATGAACAAATGATCATGTGAGTAAATTTCATGCAATGTAATGTTGGATTTGGAAAATATATGTCATGACAAGCATAATGCAAAAAGGGGGACTCAATTTGGAGCTTTGGATCAAAAGTTATGGCATGTTGAACCTCCATGTACACATTGCAATCATTGGATCATAACTTCTCAACCATTCATCAGATGCTCATGATCTTGGACTTTTTGGAAATGGGAGAGAAAGATCTTCAACGTTCATGTTGACCAAAAATTCATTTGAAGCTTCTTTGATGTTGGAAAGTCAAAGTTGAATGTGGACCAAAAACTTGCCATTTTTGGAAACTTGAAATTATAGGTCACTTTCCATTTTGGGAAACTTTTGATTTGACTTCAAAATATTCAAGTTAGATGTTTGACATGATGAATAAGCCTTGTTTGAACATGAATGGGATGTCTCAGATCATTTCCCACACCTCCAAGCCTTCAATTGACTGTACAGTTGATCATATGGTCCTCACATGGTCTTAGCAATGACTGATGAATTTGAGCCTCAACCTCTTGGGGGATTTGCTCCAAAGTGAACCTCTAGCTCATATAAGCTCAATGTAATGCCATGTGGTCCTCATACCAAGAAAATACCATCTGCTCTTGCTCAGAGGAAAACCTTGACTTGCCTTGACCTGTGGCTGCTTAGACTGCAAAACAAATGTTAGATGACATATTTTTGTACTTTTTGGTTAGTGATTAAACAAGAAAAGCAATGAGACACAATGCAAGTAATTCCTGATGATCCAAAATCACTCACAGGGATATCCCACCCAAAGGAAAGGAAGGCAAGATGCTCAAAGATCCTTGAGGCTATGCAATGCTATGATATGATGCCATGAGGGATCTTAGGGACAAAATTGGGGTCTTACAGATGCCCCTATTTAAGGTCATTCTAGCCGGAGAAATGAAGGTTAAAATCTTCATCTCGATGGGGTAGGATGGGCTTAAATAATAACAAAGAGACAAATTTTGGTCCCTAAGAGACCTCATGATGCAAATGTAGGAATGCAAAACAAACAAACTCTGTGGGGAATATGGGTCCACAAAGAAGAAAAGAAAATCAGGAGAAAAGACAAATCCACAGGAATGACGCACTTCCTAATGGAACAAAGACTCTGACGGGACTCTTATGGGGATAAGAAAAAGAAAAGAATGCGTGAGCAGGACACGACTTGAAACTGGAGACTTTACTGGGGAGAAGAAATTCCAAAGGGAAACACATCCGTTGGAAAGAATCAAGTTGACTCAAAGGTGCGTGTGCTGGAAACTACACCAACATAGCAAAACTATCCACAAAGGATACTTCGGATGAAAATACGGACTGAGACTGGGGAAAGAGCTGAGAAGACAACTCTGCCGGAAAAATGCATGTACTGGAGAGTTATGCCAATACAGCAAAAAGCGAATCACAACAACTACTCCGCTGGGGAAATCTAACAAAGACTCTCCAGGGGAAGCAAAAAGATGAGATGTTACCGGTTAGTGAGTAACAAGCTCGGGAAGAATGAATATCTAAGACCTGTGTACGGGTGAGAGATATCAATCGACCAAATTATCTGAGGAAGACCTGAAAAAGGTATATTTCAATTCAGGGAAATCTGACTCCACAGGGGACCAAAGTCGTAATAGGGAGTAGAAAGGAAGGAACACTAGGGATACCGGGTTGTAGGCATATAATAGGTGACCGACCAAGGCGTGAATTGGTGTGTGTTCCAAAACACTCATCATCCTGAAGAAAGCTGGAAAAGAAGACTTGTTTATAGGATGGACATTCGATTCTGTAAAGAATGCGAATCTTACTCAGTTGGGGAAACAAACAAAGGATTCAACCAAAGAGTGCATGAGATATATTATCTATAGCCGTCAAAATATAGATAATACACTCGCATGGAAGATTATCCATAACCGGGTCGTAGGTTGTTAAAGGATAAATGAACCGACATCGTGAATTGGTTTGTGTTGCAAAACACTCATCATCCTGAAGAAAGCTAGAAAAGCAGACTTGTTTATAGGACGGACATTCGATTCCACAAGGAATACGAATCTTACTCAACTGGGAAGGACGAGACTTCGACTGAAGAGCGCATGAAATATATTATCTATAGCCGTCAAAACGTAGATAATATACTCGCATGGAAGATTATCCATAACTGGGTTGTAGGTTGTTAAAGGATAAATCAACCGAAAAGAGAAACAATCGTTACCAACAACAAAAGGGTAGACGAGAGATGACTCACTGGGGATAATTTGCAAGCAACGCAATCATCAGAACAAATGGAGTAAAATGAATATTCGATTCCGCAAAGGGACAACGAATCTTACTCGACTGGGGAAACACGAAAGGCTCCGACTGAAGAGTGCATGAGATATATTATCTATAGCCGTCAAAACATAGATAATATACTCAAATGGAAGATTATCCATAACCGGGTTGTAGGTTGTTAAAGGATAAATCAACCGAAAAGAAAGGCATCGGGATACCAAGCTAGGTATGATAATGATGACCAATCAAAAGAGGATAACAAACATTACCGGCAAACGGTGAATGAACGAGGACCCGCTGAGGATAAAATTGCTTACTCGGAGCAAATACCCACAAGGAAGGGGAATACCCGCTGGGGATAAAATTGCTTAATCAAAGCAAATATCCAAAAGGGGAAAGGAATATCAATACCGAAAACTGGGTAATGATAACCGCAAAGAGGGGATTACATCTACCGGTTAGTAGGCAGAAAACCACGGAAAAGTAACCGTCATCGGTTGGGATGAACAACAAGGTTAACTCTGCAAGGAGAGAAAATAGGGTTTACAACTACCGAGATGATGGGTAGAAGACCAAAGATTCTGCCGAGGAACAAAGTGAGAAAATAGGATTTACAACCACCGGTTAGTAGGTAGAAGACCACAAAATCCGCCATCAACCAGAATGAACCACAAAGGTTACCTCTGCTAGGGGATAAAAGTAGCATTTATAACTACCGGTTAGTAGGCAGTAAATCACACAGATAGGACTTACGACTACCGGTTAGTAGGTAGAAGGCCACGAGTTCCACTGAGGATAAGATGAATGAGTGCCGGTTAGTAAGCAACTATTCATTTATACCACAGGGAAGCACAAGTGACAGCCACAAAGAAGCCAATTTAGGAACGATCCAAAAAGGCAAACTGAATCAAGACTCATCCTAATGAGGATATAACTCAATAAGGAAACCCATCCCATTATGTGTGTTGGGAGGGAACGGAAACAACCGTCGTCGACGAGGATATAACTCAGTGGGGAAATGAAGAAGGAAAGGACATACACTTTCTGCTTAAGGGGCTGACTCTATATTGAGAGATTAGACACCCGGCATCTGCTTGGGGAGATCTACTGGGGAGATCTATATCACCAATTAGCAGGAGACAGCAATCAAAAGATATATAGCAAAAGATGCAACATGAATATTTGAATGTTGAAAGTATGCATGAATATGCTTGATTTATGTTTGATGAATGCTGACAAAACAGACATATCTAACACAAACAGGTCCAGGAATCAAACGCCCGGTACTACATCTCGAAAGAGAAAGCCAGGATCACCGGAGAACATTCAATCTACCGGGTTCAAAGACAACAAAATCATCTGCAAGGATGGATCATCAGTCTCAGCTGGGAAAGAGAGCTCGTTTCACAGGCAAGAACTGCCACGAAAGCAACTCTAAGCAACTTCACTGGGGAAGACCCATCTGAGGGAGAAAAGATCACACAAGTAGATCCTGCCACACAAGCAACTCTACCGGGGATCAGAAGTATCAGGAAATCACCAAATCTCTGCAGGGGAGGAAGGCCACAAGAGGTTTCCGGAGGGATCGTTAGTCACAACCGGAGAAAAGAGTTTAATGTACAGGCAGAAACGCCACAACAGCAACTCACGCTAGGGATCAGAGATGCCAGGAAGCAACCAGATCTTTGATGGGGATAGATAGCATAGATGAAGTTCATCATGCCAACAACTCCGCTAGGGATCTATCCGAGGAAATGACGAAGTACTGGGATGTCAACCCACTAAATATCGAATCTTCCAAAGAAAAGCACCCATGCTGGGGAGAGAAAAAATGCTGGAGAGGAAAGTTGAAGTCTTCAACAAACACTCTGCTCGGGACTGACCCACAAAAGTGTTCAAACATCACTCTATTGGGGATGAAAACCACAATAGGGCTAATAGAGCCTTGGAGGAATAATGCTGTACTGCCGGGGAAATGAAGTTGAACAACTTCAACCAACACTGCACTGAGCAACCTCGCTGAGGAGAAACCATAAAAGGTTCTATAGGAAAAAGATACAGTTATTCTTGAGATATGAACAAATGTCTTACCCTGTTGGGAATCATACCACCCTTGGGAGAGCACTACGGATCTCCTAAGTATCTTTGATCATCGTGAATGTTCACTTTGTTTAAGAACAAATTGTGAAAGATTTGGTTATTTCGAAAACAATGATATTTTATCAATAAAAACATGCAAAACATTTGTTGAGTAGAAACAAATAAGAGTGCAAATAATTGGATAAAAGCTCAAATTTATTTGATGGAATGGTAGTCTGCAAATGGCAAGACTCCATAGATCTGTACAAGATTGAAATTGGTGATATATATTGGAAAGGGCTACATTGAACATAATGACCATTTCTCCACCAATTCCGGATTCTATGTATTCGAAGCTTCAGTTGACGACGAATCGAGAATCTTTGACGGATGACAGATGTAGAACACAGTCTTGTCAAGATGCAGTTACTTGCCAAATCCCTGATTTTTGCCTAGATTGCCCCAGGGTGAGGTACTCAATCTAGCGGGATGCAAAGACTTTTTTTTCATGTCTCTAATTTTTGCCTGGATCGCCCTTTCGGGTTTTCAATCCACCGAGACGCTCATTTTTGCCTAAGCCGCCCTTTCGGGTTTTCAACTTAGCGAGCCATTCTGTTTTTCTTTTTAGGCAAAGTATTTCTTGACTGCATCTGAATTCACAGGACGAGTGAAATCCTCCCCATCCATAGTTGTAAGCATCAAAGCACCGCCTGAAAAGGCTCGCTTGACAACATATGGACCCTCGTAGTTTGGAGTCCACTTGCCCCTGGAATCGGGCGCGAAAGACAAGACTTTCTTGAGCACAAGGTCACCTTCTCGGAACACACGAGGCTTGACCTTCTTATCGAATGCTTTCTTCATTCTCTGCTGATATAACTGACCATGTCACATGGCAGTTAATCGCTTCTCTTCAATTAAATTCAGTTGGTCGTAACGATTCTGAATCCATTCAGCATCAGTCAACTTGGCCTCCATCAAGATTCGCATTGATGGGATCTCCACCTCTACTGGGAGCACAACCTCCATGCCGTAAACAAGAGAGAAAGGGGTTGCCCCTGTCAAAGTGCGGACAGATGTACGATATCCATGCAAAGCAAATGGCAGCATCTCGTGCCAATCTTTATACGTGACAACCATCTTCTGGATAATCTTCTTGATATTTTTGTTAGCAGCTTCAACAGCCCCATTCATCTTGGGTCTGTAAGGAGAGGAATTATGGTGTGCAATCTTGAACTCAGCGCACAACTCTTCCATCATCTTATTGTTCAAGTTAGATCCATTATCAGTAATGATCTTATCAGGCACACCATAACGACATATAAGCTGATTCTTGACAAACTTCACGACCACCTGCCTGGTCACGTTCGCATACGATGCGGCTTCAACCCATTTGGTGAAGTAATCAATTGCTACGAGAATAAACCTGTGTCCGTTGCACGCTTTAGGTTCAATCATGCCGATCATGTCAATCCCCCACATAGAGAAAGGCCATGGTGATGAAATCACATTCAGAAGTGTCGGAGGAATATGAATCTTGTCCGCGTAAATCTGACACTTGTGGCATTTCTTCACGTATTTGCAGCAGTCAGACTCCATTGTCAGCCAATAGTAGCCTGCTCTCAACATCTTTCTAGCCATGGCATGTCCATTGGAATAAGTACCAAATGAACCCTCATGGACCTCAGTCACCAACAGGTCTGCTTCGTGTTTATCCACGCATCTGAGCAGAACCATGTGAAAATTTCTTTTGTAAAGCACTTCGCCACTGAGGTAGAAACTGCCTGACAACCTTCTCAAAGTTTTCCTGTCTTTCACAGATGCCCCAGGCGGGTAGACCTGGTTCTGGAGGAAACACTTGATATCGTGATACCAAGGCTTATAATCTTGTACTACTTCAACTGCAAACACGTGAGCTGGTCTATCCAAGCGCATCACGGTGATATTGGGAACTTCATTCCAATACTTGACCACAATCATTGAAGCAAGCGTAGCAAGAGCATCTACCATCCGATTATCCTCTCGAGGAATATGATGAAAGTCAACTTCTGTAAAGAACGTTGAAATCCTCCTCGCATAATCTCTATACGGAATGAGACTTGGCTGATTCGTCTCCCATTCACCTTTGATCTGATTGACAACGAGGGCCGAATCACCATACACATCAAGATGCTTGATCCTTAGATCAATGCACTCTTCTAATCCCATAATGCAGGCTTCGTACTCAGCCATATTATTCGTGCATTTGAAAGTTAGCCTTGCTATAAAAGGAATATGTGTGCCCTGAGGAAAGTCGCCACTTGAAAGTTAGGCTTCGTACAGCGCCATCGAAGACCATACTCCATCAGGAACCAGGCTCTGGCCCTTCATTGAGTGTAGGCTCGTCACAATCTTTCATTTCAAATACAGAATCTCCTCGTCTGGGAAGTCGTACTGAACAGACTGATGATCTTCAATCGGCTGATGTGCCAAATGGTCGGCCAAGATACTACCTTTAATAGCTTTCTGAGCTCGATACTCGATATCATACTCAGATAACAATATCTGCCAACGGGAAATCCTCCCGGTTAAAGCAGGCTTCTCGAAGATGTACTTGATTGGATCCATTCTGGATATCAACCAAGTTGTATGATTTATCATGTACTGGCGTAAACGCTTAGCGGACCAAGCCAAAGCACAACATGTCTTCTCTAGCATTGAGTATCGAGACTCACAATCAGTGAACTTTTTACTCAGGTAGTAGATATCACATTCTTTCTTTCCGAAATCGTCTTGCTGACCAAGGACACAACCCATGGAGTCTTCAAGAAAAGTCAGATACATGATCAACGGTCTTCCTTCTACAGGCGGAGACAGGATCGGAGGTTCAGACAAATACTCTTTGATACTGTCGAAAGCTTTCTGGCAATCCTCGGTCCAATCATGAGACTGATCTTTCCGGAGGAGCTTGAATATTGGCGCACATGTGGCAGTCATGTGGGATATAAATCTGGAAATATAGTTCAAGTGGCCAAGAAAACCTCGAACTTGCTTCTCAATTTTGGGCGCAGGCATCTCTTGTATTGCTTTGACCTTTGCAGGATCAACCTCAATACCTCTCTCGCTGACAATAAAGCCTAATAACTTGCGGAACGGACTCCAAATGTACATTTGTTGGGATTCAGACGAAGCTTGAACTTCCTCAAACGCTGAAAAAGCTTCAACAAATGCTCAACATGTTCAACTTCCGTTCGTGACTTAGCAATCATGTCATCAACATAGACTTCAATCCTTCTGCATCATGTCATGGAACAAGGTAGTCATAGCTCGTTGATACGTGGCTCCGGCGTTCTTCAAACCAAAGGGCATCACTCGATAACAGAATGTTCCCCAAGGTGTGATGAATGTTGTCTTCTCCATATCCTTGGGTGCCAATTTGATCTGATTATATCTGGAAAATCCGTCCATAAATGAAAAGATATTGAATTTAGTTATATTGTCTACCTACATGTCAATGTGTGGTAGAGGGAAATCATCTTTTGGACTAGCTTTATTCAAATCACGGTAATCCACACACATCCGGACTTTTCCGTCTTTCTTAGGCACATGCACAATATTGGCCACCCATTGAGGATACGTAGAAGTCACCAGAAACCCCGCATCAATTTTCTTTTGAACTTCCTCTTTGATCTTCACTGCCATATCTGGATGAGTTCTTCTGAGCTTCTGCTTCACTGGTACGCACTCAGGCTTCAGAGGCAGGAAATGTTGCACAATATCTGTATCTAGACCTGGCATGTCTTCGTACGACCAAGCAAAGATATCGGAATATTCTCGTAGCAAACTGATCAACCCCTTCTTCACAGACTCTTCAAGGAGTGCCCCAATCTTCACTATTCGAACACAATCTTCAGACCCCAAGTTGACTGTTTCCAGATTCTCAAGATGCGGCTGAATGATCTTCTCTTCGTGCTCAAGAAGACGGGTAATCTCGTCAGGAATCCCTTCAACATCATCTTCCTCTGCCTCGAATACAGGGAATTCAAAATTGGGAGATGGCGTTGGATCATTATGTTCAATGGGTTTAAGAATCAACCTGCATAATGATTTTGAATATGAAAAGCTTTTTAGAAACCAAACAAGGCAATCATTATGCAGATGAAAAGATTGCTTTTATTCTTGTTTTTAGGGTTTTTTTTTGTGATCACCGATTTCATGCAAAAAGCAAAAAGTGAAAATAATTGGAAAAACAAACATTTAACATGAATTTATTAAATGAAATATCATTGTATAAATGTTGCCAACAATGTCATCACTTCTCCTTTTGGCATGGGAGAAGGGTTTTTAAACAAAGTGATTATTACTTCGATCTATGAATGACTGTAGGAACATCCACAGCGACCCAATTGTGGCAGATCCCGCCAGGGATGACAAAGTTGTCAGAATCCTCTGCATCTTCTTCCAGAATAGCAGCAGCTTCCTCGCCTTGACCGATGTGGATGAAACCTCCACTCTTGAAAAGTCCTTTGTCGTTGAAGACCCCAGAAGAATAGCCAACGCCAGCCCGAGACTTATTATCTTCAAGCTCGATCATTTTTCCTAGACGAGCAACTGCACCACATTCAATGGCCAGTTTCGCATCTCGATAGGAAGCAAATGAAGGAGTTCTCTTCTCAACAGGCTCGGCTATAGATAAAGCTTGGAAAGGAGTTCCAACTTCATCCTCAGCATCAATATATGAGAAGGAAGACAAGTGGCTAACCAGGAGAGCCTTTTCTCCCCCTACCACAACCAGTTTCTTGTTCTTAACGAATTTCAGCTTCTGATGTAGGGTGGATGTCACGGCGCCAGCCTCGTGAATCCATGGTCTGCCAAGGAGACAGCTATAAGATGGGTGGATATCCATAACCTGAAAGGTGATCTGGAAATCACTTGGTCCAATCTTGATTGGGAGATCAACTTCCCCAATCACAGTCTTACGCGACCCATCAAAAGCTTTCACAACAACTCCACTCTTCCTCATGGGAGGCCCTTGAAAAGACAATCTTGCGAGAGTGGATTTTGGCAAAACATTCAGAGATGACCCAGTGTCCACCAGCACGTTGGACATGGCGTCGTCTTTACAATTCATAGAGATATGTAATGCCAGGTTGTGGTATCTTCCCTCCTCAGGGAGATCAGAGTCAGAGAAACTCAAAGTGTTGCAAGCAGTAATGTTTGCAACAATACTGTCAAACTGTTCTATTGTGACGTCATGATCGACGTAAGCTACATCCAAGACTTTCTGCAGAGCCTCTCTATGCGGTTATGAATTCATAAGCAACGATAACACAGAGATCTTGGATGGTGTTTGTAGAAGCTGGTCTACAACACTATACTCACTCTTCTTGATGAGCCTCAGCATCTCATCACAGTCTTCTTTCAAATTGCCACTAGGGCCAATAGAAGCAAGAGTCTTTTGTACGGAGGAGGGTTTAACAACAAGTGTCGGGTTCGTAGAATTAACCGCATTCCCAACCGGATGCTCAACAGAGTCAGCAACAGCCTCAGGCTTCGGGGGTGCAGAAAACACACGACCGCTACGGGTCAACCCACTCACATCAGCAATGTTCACAACAGAGGAGGACGGCAGAGTCACCTCTTTCCCATCTTCAACAGCAATAGCATTGTATCGGAATGGGATTGCCTTGTCAGAAGAATAAGGCACAGGGCCGGCAGGTTTGATAACTAGAGCAGGAGAAACCTTCTTCTTACTACCATCATATCGAATGAGAACAGGCTCAGGGATCCTGAACACAGGAGAAATCACATTAACCTCTAGTTCATCTTCATCAACATTTCTGTTTTGAAGGATCTCGATGGTCCCATCGTCCAGCAATTCGTGCAGATCTTTCCGCACTTGGCGACAGCCTAGACGATTGACAGAGCAGATACGTCATTTTTCATGGTCGTGCTCCAGATGACTGTAATCACACAGTAGACGATGCAACTCAACCAATGACTGTCAAATATGGCTAACATATTTGACCTTGTATTTACCAGGGCAACCCTGGACCATGTTAACTGATTTCCCATGCTAGGGCAGTGGGTTCTTTTTAACATTAGGACCTGCATCCTGAAAGCTCAGAATGCCGCATCTCATAAGGTCTTGAACCTTAGTCTTCAGCTGAAAGCAGTTCTCCACATCGTGGCCGGGAGCACCCGAGTGATAGACACACCGGGAACTAAATACAGCTCGGCAGCAGATTTGCCAAAGAGGTCCTTTCCTCGAAGATTCTTCAATTCCTTGCGGAGTTCAAGAAATTGGTCATTCATCGCGTCCATCTTCTCATGAACATCTAGGCCCTCAGACGGCTCAGAATGGTAGATGGTGTCGTCTACCCTGGGAACGGTATGCACAACAGGAGGAGGCACAGCGAGGACCGGGCTAGATGCCGGCATCGAAGCAAAAGTCGGAGCTGGAATATCAGGCATAAAGCCAGGAGGCATCCCCCACGGAAACCCGGACGACATGGCTGTTGGCACGAAGTGGGCACTGGCAGCAGGCATTGTAGAGGAAACAATCTTAGAAATGACTGTCCTCTGGGGAGGAGTTGCAGGTGTTGGAGACGACTGATTCTGAGCAGCCAGGAAAGACTCCATCAAAGCACTCAGTCTGGCGACTTCCTCTTTGAGCTCACGGTTCTCTTGCTCAAGATGATCCATCAATCTGGAAGAGTTGGCTCTGGTGTAGTACCGATGAGTCAGCTTGTCTTCAAAATAAATGAAGAGCACAGAGTTAGATCAATAGACCAGAAGCTGAGAACAACACCTGCTTATGCAAATGATGCATGCAATGCTCGTGCATATGATTTGTTTTTATTTTCGAAGGAACTTTAGGGTATTATTTGCAAATTTTGAATATTAAGCATTTGATCGCATATGGAAAATATCTCATCAAATATATTTGAGAAAAGGAGTACAGCATTGTTAATCATTACAGGAGAAAAGGAAAATAAAACATCCTATGGATCCCTAGAAGCTCGGGATGCCGGAAGATAAGCTGCACGAAGCCTCTTAACCTCTCTCTCATATGCTGCTTCCATATCCGCCTTCTCTTTGGCGAGTCTGTCATACCTCCTTTTCCAGAACTTGGAAGACTGAGGAAGTAGAGAAGTCCATGCATCGTCAGGATCATCAATGACCTGATGCTCGAGGAACTCGATCAGAGCATCCTTCTCCTTAAGCTGTTGAAGCAACTCTTCTCTTTCACGGATCCAGACACGTGAAAGATCTTCGTCTCTCAACTCCTCTACTCCTTGGTTAGGGAGGGTTGAAGGCCCAGCCACAACCAAAGGCATAGGTCTCGGATAATCGTAAGGCATGAGATACTCAGATGCTCTCTTCCTTACCCAAGTAGTATATGGCTCCAAAGCTATGCAATTCTTCGGACCCAACTCATTTCTACCCTTCTTGTGAATCTTGCGCCACGCGCGGACCATCCTGGCTTTCAAGCCTTGGGGATCTTTACCCTCCTGAAAGAACACACCTTCTAACAGAATGTTATTAGGTTTATCCCTTAGGGGGAACCCAAGCTGACGACGTGCTAAGATAGGGTTGTAGCTAATCCCACCACATGTACCAAGAAGGGGCACATTGGAGAATTCACCACAAGAGTCAATAATTTGCACTCCATCATACATGCGATCATACCAAGAGATATCATCATTTGTGAGAGACATAAGTCTCGTAGACCACCGTAGACATCCCTTGTTCTCCTTGAAAGCGACCGTCTGCGGTAAGTGAGAAATAAACCACTGATACAACAGAGGCAAACAGCACACAATAGCGCCACCACCCTTTGCATTCCTCAGGTGCAAAGAGAAATAGGTATCACCCAACAGATTAGGAACGGGATTAAGAGCAGAGAAGATCCTAATAGCGTTCACATCCACAAATTTGTCGATGTTGGGGAACAATACCAATCCATAGATGAGAAGCACAAATATGGCTTCAAAGGCATCCTCACTCATGGCCTTCCCATAAACGGTAGCTTGAGCGATGAGGAACTCAGAAGGGAGACCTTGAATTCCACCTTTGGTAGTCATATGAGCTTTAACCAAGGATTCATCTATGTGCAACATGTCAGCTATCTCTTGAGAAGTAGGAATACTCTCCAAGCCACTGAACGACAACTGGTCCAGAATAGGAATACCCACAAGATGAGCATACTCCTCAAGGGTAGGCAATAGCTGAAAGTCTGGAAAAGAGAAGCAGTGATACAGAGGATCATAAAACTGCTCCAAAGTACCCATCAAACCTTCATCAACCTGAGTAGTCAGAAGAGGCAGGAGTTTCCCATAACGAGCTTTGAAACCCAAGGGATCTAGTACATAGGATGTCAGATTCCTTAACTCTTTCAGATCAGGCTGTCTGAAGTTGTACTTCTTTGTATGCCTTTTTTGTCTTTCCATATCTGAAAATTTTGCAAATAAACCCCTTAAGTTCCTTGAAAATTTTCTTTTTTCTGATGATATGGATGCAGATGAATGCATGAATGCATGAATGCAACAATCACACTCAAGGATCAAGCAAAGCACACCAGACAAAGGTCATGGGATGGCTCATATTATCCATAATATCAATCATCCATTTTGGTGGATTATGGTTTACACCTTGTCGACACCCAAGTTCCATTGATATTAACGATATACGAACCGGCTCAACCATCCTTAATATCAATCATCCATTTTGGTGGATTATGGTTTTCACCTTATCAACACCCAAGTTCCATTGATATTAACGATAGTTGAACGGATCAACCATGAATCACGGGTTTGTTGCGAGTCACGAGCATGGAGTCTCGGTTAAGAACCACCCAAAGGGAGTGTACTAGGGTTTAAACCTGCCAAACATGTTCTATCAGAGGTTCCCATAGTCATCATCCCATCTTTCGAATATTATCGGAGGAACGAATACTCGTATTCCAAAATTATTCTCAAGAGAGACTCTTATGAGTGTAGTATCGCGTAACAATCGCATCAGATATTACATCTGAACGACCTCCGCACTACGTCCTAAAAATAGGCCAAGATGGGCTTGGTAAACTAAGGTCCTTGGCTTCTAAGGCACGTATTGGAAAGAGTAATGCCTAACCACAAATGACTTGTGTGACATTATGATCCCAACATGACCTCCACTAAGTGAATGGACTCGCAAGTCAACTTGCTAAGGAATAACTCCACACAAGTCGTCGAGACTATGCCATTCTCCTATCCTAAGGTGCACTCGAGTTCGGGTATAGAACTCATCTCACAAGGATCACAAAGCAATGCAAGCAATTGATATATCAAGCAATTCAAGCATTACAATCAATACAGTAATCCCAAATAGCACAAAAAATATGTCATAAACAAATATAACACAACAAGTGTGAAAAGTAGGCAAACCCACTAAGGATGATTGACAGTTCTCCCCAACAGAGTCGCCACTTTTCTGTAGCGGTGTATTCGTTACCTTTAGATTTATTGACTAAATCAAAAGCAAAGCATGCAAAGTAGAGTCGCCACCGCACTTCTATTTATCCAAAGGAATGGCTAGAAAGCGAACAAAAGCCTAAGAAGTTTTGCAAAGAAAACTAATAAAAGGGGTACAGAGATCTGGGTAAGGGGGTAATTATGTTGTGGGAAGGTGTTAGGCACCCACAACATGCTAGGTACTCCTAGGGAACCTTTTTTCACAACTTGTTGTAAAATTATTGTTTATGAAATTATTTTGTGCAAACATTGATTGAAGAGATGAGAGAAGAATGTACAAGTTAGTTATTTTTGTGTTTGGATGGATGAACCCATTGCCTACGTACCTTCTCATGAAAGATAAGGATCAAAACCCCTTAGTTCGGGTAAAAGATTTCCAAAAAGTGAGTGGATTGATTTTTTACAAAAGCCCTAAGGTCTTTCATTATCAAAGGGAGAAAACTCGACCTATACAACCACAAGTCCACCATGTGAGAACAGGTTCGACATGCTAGTGAGGGATTATGCCCTATAATAAGCATGGAAGTCTTACAATTCAATCACTAAGGACAAAGGTGAGATTCACATCAACCACTAAGATAATTCAGATCTATGGCTAATGCATGAAAATTTGATTAAGAAGTGGACAAGGGCCACAAAATACAATTGAGTGGGTTGAATTAACCAATTAGAAGTGTTCACAAAATGAAGTCAACGTTTGAATTAGAGTTCATTTACAATGAGTATTAATGAAAAGATTTTTGAAAAGTCAAAGGCGTATGGCCTAGGTTTCTAATTTGAAAAAGAATCTGATGTTTGCACAATTTTGGTTTTTTTTGGTTTAAGGATGAAAGAGAGATCAAGGTTAAGCAAGCAATAGGTGGTGGATAAGGGACAAGGCCACAAGCAGGAATTCCTTTCTCAAGATCATAGAAATGATCCAAGTAAGTTCCTTTGGAATTAAGCAAAACAAAGCATAAACAAATAAGCAAGCTCAAAGGAGCAACAAAACTGGAAATGGAGTGCCAATAAATGGTCTTACATCCAACTCCTAAACGAGATGGGAAACGGAGTGCCAATAAATGGTCTTACGTCCAACTCCACAAAGCAACATGGGAAAGAGATAGCCAATCAATGGTCTTACATCTAACTCCACAAAAGGAACAGGAAACATATGGCCAATCAAAGGTCTTACATCTGACTCCACAAAAGAAACAAAAATGCATGCGGAGCAAATATGTGAAAGATGCACAAATAAGCAAACAAGCAATCAAGTATCACACTCTATACACAACCAAGAGGCTCAAGCAAAGTTGGGCTTTAGTCAAGGGGTCATATCAACCTTGACAAACAAGCCAATACTGTTATTGGTGTTGAGATGCTCTTAACCACTGACATTGACCGTCAGGGTGGGCAGATGAAAGGTAAATGAGGATTAGACCTCATAGCTCTTAACCCTGGCCTGGGTGAGCTTGAATCAAAGAAGACATGGGAGTCCAGAATAAGGGACTCTATTCCACTTGACTGACTCCATATACAATGATCTTGGGCTAGGTTCAACAGCTTCAGCACGTAGTGCGAGCATAATGAACGACTCAAACGATTAGCAGGGGATTGATTACTAATCCCTTCTATCTGCCAATTGCCTCTTCACTTAGGAGGTCTTAAGTAACATGCCTCGACAAGGAGGTCTTTAGCACAAATATAAACAATCACAGACATTGCCTCTTAAGGAGGACTTCAACCAAATGCCTGCCAAAAGAAACGACAGGGCTTCCAGACTACATGGAGTTAGAGAGATTACCTAAGTGGTATACCAACCACAAGCAAAGCAAAGCTCAAGTAATGTGCAAAAACCGGCTAATGTACCTGTATGAAAGCTAAACAATCAGTAGGATATTCAGACAAACAACTAAACAGTCAACAACAGTAAGACATTCCCATATTACACAAAGCAAGTCCTAAAAGGCAATCAATCAAGTGAGTTCACCACCAAAGGACCTACAACACAATCAAAGTTAGTTAACCAAAGTAACTTGCATATCAAGTAATGAGAGCACATCAATCATTAGAGCTAATTGCTTGATACTGAAATGCAAAGCTCAAAAGGTGAGTACAAACCACTAGTGCAAAGACTAGGGTCAAAGGCAGAGCAAAAAGTCAAAACAGAAGTTGATATTCAACATGAAGCATATTTAATCAAGTAAGAACATATCCTAAAAAGGATCAAATCCAAATCAATAAGCAAAGCCATCTAAAGCACAAAAAAAGGCAAAGGCAATTACAAAGCACACAATTGGACATTACGAGTAGAAATTCCATATTAAAACAGAAATGAACCAAATAACCATGGAAATTTTTATGTGCACACAACATGTTAAACACAAGCATCATGCAAAATATTGGAATCAGAAAAGCTCAATTGACATGTATATGAAAATGAACAAGAGCAACATCAAATTGTGTGACACACATTGTCACACCATACATTCATGTGTCCCAAACAGAGATGGAAAATGCTAAAAATGCCAAACAAAAGCTCAAATATCATGTAACATGTTAGGAATCAGCATATCAGATTTCAAAGCAATTGGCCAAATAATGAGCATTTCACAAGAGAATTGGTACAACATGTCACATTTTGCATCATGTTCAAATAAGCCAGCACAATTAAAAATCTAGAAATGATAAAATCAAGAAATCAGCATCACAAAATAATAGACATTCAAATGATCATGTGGAAAATTTTTTGGATTAATTTGGACTAGTATTCTATTTTTTATGAATTTTTGAATTTGAATGAACAAAAATGAAATATCAAATAAATGCATGTCAAAAAGTGGAGGGAAATGGAAATGATTTGATAAAGTTTGAAAATATGCTACAGCCAAGTGTTGAACTCAGGACAGTGAAGTCTCAAAGGCGCATGAATAAAATAAAATCACAATTGACACGGCCAGGAATCGAACCATGGACACTCAGGTTGCAAGCGCTTAGCATCAAAACGCAGCGCTTAAGGCATGGTAAAAATAAATGGATTTTTAGAAATGTCATGGAACGGACTCGAACACAAGACGCAAAGGCTATGGGCGCGCTAACAGCGTAACGACGCGTTTGAACCAGCAAACCCTATGCACTGTTCATGCGCGGTGGAGGACGGTGGTTTCCACCGTCTTCTTCGTTGAGACCGGCAGCGCTACAGTAACTTCATCCAAATTTTTTCCAGAATCCAGCATATTTTATATCAATCGAAAGCTTATTCAATGTAGAACACGAATCTAACATTATCTAATCCTAATTCTTCCTAACAAGAGCGAATCGAAGAGAAACATTATTGCACTCAAAACTTCCACTCAGCATAACTCACTCAATATTCATCCATTTCAAATTCTACTTATATCAGGATAATCAGCATGAAAAGATCTACAATATCATGTGCATAAATTGAAGAAACATGAGGTTCAAAATCCAACCTTCTTGAAGAGCAGTGGATGAAAATAGTGGATTCAAGTGCTCAAACGATCCAGATCCACTCCTATATTGATGACTTGAAGCTTTATGTGTGAATTGATGCTTGCCACGGCCTGGATCTAGTTCAAATTGCAACTTCCATCTTCATGTTCTTGAGCTTGTGCGGCTTGATCTTGACTCCAATTCTTCAAATCAATATCCAAATCCTACTCAATGACACATGATGAACACGATTCTACAAGAATTTTGATGAATTAGATGCAGAATTTTGAAAATTTGAAGAGAGAGAAATTTGAGAGGGAAGTGAAAAATCTAGATCTAGACTCTGATTTTTTAGAATTCTGTTAGGATTTAGCATTTATACTCTGTCCTAATCACCTTGCTAATCAAAATTTGCATTGGTTAATTGAGATTAAGAGAAAATGAGGTGTATGACCAAATTGGAAAAGTGTGTGGTGCATGGAGAATTTGCACGTGAACAAATGAGGTGTATGAACAAATGCTTAACATGTTCATCTTCATCAATAGAGTTAGCAATCATATCATCAACATAGAGTTCAATCTATTTATGTATCATATCATGAAAAAGAGTAGTCATTTCTCTTTGGTAAGTTATACCAACATTCTTTAAACCGAAAGGCATCAATCTATAACAGAATGTTCCCCAAGGTGTAATGAATTTGGTCTTCTCCATATCTTCGGGTGCCATCTTGATTTGGTTCTATCCGAAAAATCCGTCCATAAACGAAATTACTTTGAACTTAGCTGTATTGTCTACCAGCATATCAATGTGTAGCCGAGGGAAATTAGCTTTCAGACTGGCTTTATTCAAATATCTATAATCAACACACATACGGGCTTTTCCATCCTTCTTCGGAACAAGCATAATATTGGCCACCCACTACGGATACTCAGCGGTAACAAGGAAACCAACATCAATCTGCTTCTACACTTCCTCTTTGATCTTCACTGCCATATCAGGACGAGTCCTCCTCAACTTTTGCTTGACTAGCATGCATTCTGGCTTCAACCGCAATCTATGCTCCACAATCTTAGAATCCAAACTAGACATGTCTTGATAGGACCAGGTAAGCACATCTGAATACTCTCGAAGAAGATCAATTAACCCCTTCTTAACCTCTGGACACAGTCGAGACCCAATCTTGACTTCCTTCACATCATCCTCAGAACCCAAGTTGACTAACTCAATCTGCTCTTCAAATGGTTGAATGGCTTTTTCCTCGTGCTCAAGTAAACGAGACAATTCATCAGATACTTCTTCATCACTTCCTTCCTCGGCCTCAAACACAAGGAATTCAAAACTTGGAGAAGGAGTAGGATCATTGTATACAATGGGTTTATAAACCAACCTACATAATGATTTGATATTTTGATTTTAGAGAAGTGAATTGTGACCAAACATTATGCATATGGACAATTATATTTATTGATTTATGTTTTTTGTGATTACCATTTTCAGAATAAAGCAAAAAAGTAAAAATAAAACATCATAGATATGGATGAATAGAATTATATTTTATTGATGATCGAATTTGAAAATGCCCAAAAAATCTTCACTTCTCCCTTAGGCATAGGACAAGGATTTTCAAAAACAAATAAAATCAATTACTTAGATCGATGCACAATAATGGGAACATCAACAGCAGTCCAATTGTCGCAAGTTTTTCCATGCGTCACAAAATTGGTGCAGTCTTCATCTTCATCACCCTCGATCACGACAGCTAAGTGTTGTTCATTACCATGAATGAACCATCCGCTACAGAAACTGGGTTTCACATCTTCAGCTCTAGATTCTGATGAACCTCATTGGAATCCCAAACCAGCTCTGCTCCTGTTGTCGGTGACCTCTACCATCTGGCCCCACTGATCTGAACTACCATCCGCAACAACCTTCTGCGCGTCTTTGAAAAAGGACATAGGTGCCCCAACTCTCTTTTCTTCTACAATAGATAGAGCTTGGAACGTACTTCCAATCTCATCCTCACCTTATACATAAGAGAAAGACGACAGGTGGCTTACCAAGAAAGCCTTCTCCCCATCGACGATAACCAGCTTTCCATTCTTGATAAACTTTAATTTCTGGTGCAAAGTTGACGTAACTTCTCCCACCTCATGTATCCATGGCCTTCCTAATAAGCAGCTATAGGCCGGATGGATATCCATTACTTGGAAAGTAATTTGGAAATCACTCGGACCTATCTTCACAGGAAGGTCCACTTCACCGATCACAGTTTTGCGAGAACCATCCAAAGCTTTGACGATCATGCCACTATACCTCATTGGAGCTCCTTATTACGACAATCTTGACAGAGTAGACTTTGGGAGTACATTCAAATAAGAACCGGTATCAACCAACACATTCGACAGAGCATCTTACTTGCAGTTCATTGAAATGTGCAACACTAGATTGTGGTTTCTACCTTCCTCAGGAGGTTTCTCATCACAGAAACTCAAATTGTTGTAGGAAGTGATGTTAGTCACAATATGATCAAACTGAATCACTGTAACATCATGCTCAACATACGCTTATTCCAATACCTTTTGCAATACTTCTCTATGCGATTCAGAGTTCATAAGAAGAGACAACACTGAAATCTTGGAAGGAGTTTGGAGCAGCTGCTCTACCATATTGAATTCACTTTTCTTGATCAAATGGAATACCTCATCATCATCACTAGACTTCAAACCACTGGATTCACCAGACTGACACCTTGGAGCACTAGTTGGATCAACTAAGGTACTTCCAGCTTCTTACTAACTGAACAATCTTCTACATTCTTTGGGAACACTGGCCCAAAAACTCGACCACTACGGGTCACCTTCATAACATCAGCTATGCTCACAACAGAGCTAGTCGTAGGCAAAGGAACCTCTTAGCCATTCTCTAAGATAGTTGCATTATACTGATACGAAACAACCTTATTGGATGCATACGAGACTGGACCCACTAACCGTATTACCAACGATGATACCGATTTGTTACTGACACTATTACTGCTGCTTTGTCAAATTGAATCACCACTCTCTCTGGTGTCTTGAACACTGGAACTATGACATTCACATCATCACCTAAGTGACGGGACTGGAGAATCTGAATCATACCCTCATCCATCAACCTCTGGATGTCTCTCTTCACAACCATTGAACCTCGGGAATTGACACTGCAAATTGCACAACCATCATGGTCATGCTCACAATCACTTACCAAATAGATATCCTTGTGTATCATCATCAAGGACCTTATAATGAAGTGGACATCAAATACCTTGAACTACCTAGGACATCCATCCACCATATTGATGGAAGAGTTACCATGAGCAGGAGGTGGATTAACTTTGACATTAGGTGCGCGGTCTTTAAAGGACACCATCCCACTCTTTACCAGCTTTTGTACTTCATGCTTCAGGGGGTAGCAATTCTCGATATCATGACCGGGAGCTCTTTGGTGAAAGGCACATCGAAGTTCCGATTTATACCACCATGGAAGTGGTTCAAGAATCTGTGGCGGATTTCTTGGTTGCAAAAGGTTCTTGAGAACAAAAGATGGATACAGTTCAGCATAAGTCATAGGAATTGGGTCAAAAGAGACCTTCTTCCTCTTAAAATTTTGTTAGTGTTGATGATTGTTGGTGTTTGTTCTTTGTGGTGGCTGTTGTTGACGTTGTTGTTGAATTAGTGTTGATTGATTGTTAGAAAATACCAGAATAATAGATGATACTTGATGATGGTGTTGACGGGGTTGTGGATTCCTTCTAACATGATGCCTCCTCTGCCTCCCACTCGATATTGCATTAGTCTCTCCTTCTTTCTTTTTGGAAAACCCACTGCCATACTTCTTGCTAGATGAAACCTCCTCTTTAGACAACCGTCCTTCTCGGACACCTTCCTCTAACCTCATCCCCATGTTTACCATCTCGGTAAAATCACTAGGGGCACTGGAAATCATCCACTCATAGTAAAATGAGCTCAGGGTCTTGAGAAAAATCTTGGTCATCTCCTTTTCTTCTAAAGGAGGGGTAATCTGAGCGGCAAGTTCTCTCCATCGCTAGGCATATTCCTTGAACGTCTCTTTGTCCTTCTGAAACAATGACCGAAGTTGGTCCCTATCAGGCGTCATATCCACATTATACTTGTATTGCTTTACAAATGCTTCACCCAAATCGTTGAATGTGCAGACACTCGCACTATCCAAACCCATGTGTCACCTCAGAGCGACACCAATTAGACTGTCTTGGAAATAATGAATATGTAACTGATCATTATCAGTTTGTGTCGAAACTTTTCTAGCATACATGACAAGATGACTGAGTGGATAGGTATTCCCCTTTATCATACCCCAATTTTGTCCGGGTTGTTTTGAAGCTTTCAGTTTGTTCATGACCATAAAGCATGATAGATGCGCTAAAGGTTTGAAGACTTCACTAGAAAAGGAGATTATTTTCTTTTGTCTCTCTTTTGGTCATCACCTTAAAATTAAGGTTTTACTAGGCATCGAAACGTAACCCCCATATCTCTTTGCATTATGGATTGGGCCATACCACACCTAGGAGCCCATAATGCATCAAGAGTCTCTAACAAGTAAGAAGTTCATTCTGCATATATCCAGAGATCAAGTGAGTCACTAAATTGGTGTATACTTGTTTAGAAATGGTTTAATCATTATCAGGGTTCGTTTGGTCGTTGTTAAGCGTAGAACACATCAATGGTTTGTTGGTAATCCATTAATTATGGCGCATATCATCAAAATCCGTGATGTGGTTCACTTCTTTTTTAAGTCGCCTTGAGAGCTTACGTCTGACTTAAGGGCATATTAAACATCATGCAGTTTGCGAGTGAGGATTGCATGTTTGTCATTTAAATCTTTTTGTTTGGTTTCTAAGATTGGTGCATTACATCTCATGGGAAACATTTGTATTGAACATATATCTTTCAAGCTCACATTGGCCAATATCAAAAGAACTAACAATGGAGGACCTAGGACATGTGTGTTTTTGTCCTGATTTGAGAGTTTTCATAAGAACTTATGTTTAAATGTTAATCCCTGAAGGAAGGAAAGTGAAACATTTCCCATGGACTTCGTAATAAAGCCACTTGGAATCATTAATTCGGATTTACAAAGACATTTTCTTTCATGTGCACGATAGTGCTGAATTCCGTTGATAAAAAGGGATAAATTACAATTTTCATTGACAGAACTTCACAAGTCCTAGCCTAAGATCCAAAGGCATAATTACATGTCAAAGGAAAATGTTTAAGCTTGAAACAACTTGTCATCTAACCATGGAAATTCCTTGCGCTCCTTTCTTCAGGTCACTCTAAGAAGATACGAACCAAATTCCCCATCCTAAGCATATCTTTAAAAGTCCCATTATGTTAGGCCATTGGCAGGTGCATGCTTCGAAATTCGATCTTAAATGCCACAAATGTCTGAACATTATGTGTATAACCTGCAAGAAAAGCAAAACGTGAGAAGAGCAAGAACGAAGTGGGAACAACAATGTCATGATACATGTAGATGAAATCCTAGTTATGATACATTTTGAGTCACAATCAGTACTAACAACCATAAGGCTAAAGTGCAGTACATAGGGGAAACCTAGAAATGCATAACATGAACCTAAAACATGGTTATGTCACTTAAACCAATGGCAGAATGAGCATTAACCAAAACCTGCATCAGAACCAAACAGACCATGTAATGTGAACCAATTCTTGAACTTCCAAAACATTACCATTATACACTTCCATAACCATCTTTAAAGATCCAACCGCGACATGAATTGTGCGTATGAAGGAAGTTTCAAATCCAAATTGAGCAACAAAGAAGATTGATTACACTATAGTCTACAATCCTAAAATTCCATCATACTTACATATTTCACATACACCAACATAATACAACAATGTTTCTGTTGTAAACGCTAAGCATCAAGAAGTGTTTTTTCAAAATAATCAAAGTCATACGTCATTTTTTGGATTTTATTTTCGCAGCAGTTGTAGCGGTGTATTCGTTACCTTTAGATTTATTGACTAAATCAAAAGCAAAGCATACAAAGTAGAGTTGCCACCGCACTTCTATTTATCCAAAGGAATGGCTAGAAAGCGAACAAAAGCCTAAGAAGTTTTGCAAAGAAAACTAATAAAAGAGGTACAGAGATCTGGGTAAGGGAGTAATTATGTTGTGGGAAGGTGTTAGGCACCCACAACATCCTAGGTACTCCTAGGGAACCTCTTTTCAAAACTTGTTGTAAAATTATTGTTTATGAAATTATTTTGTGCAAACATTGATTGAAGAGATGAGAGAAGAATGTACAAGTTAGTTATTTTTGTGTTTGGATGGATGAACCCATTGCCTACGTACCTTCTCATGAAAGATAAGGATCAAAACCCCGTAGTTCGGGTAAAAGATTTCCAAAAAATGAGTGGATTGATTTTTAACAAAAGCCCTAAGGTCTTTCATTATCAAAGGGAGAAAACTCGACCTATACAACCACAAGTCCACCATGTGAGAACAGCTTCGACATGCTAGTGAGGGATTATGCCCTATAATAAGCATGAAAGTCTTACAATTCAATCACTAAGGACAAAGGTGAGATTCACATCAACCACTAAGATAATTCAGATCTATGGCTAATGCATGAAAATTTGATTAAGAAGTGGACAAGGGCCACAAAATACAATTGAGTGGGTTGAATTAACCAATTAGAAGTGTTCACAAAATGAAGTCAACGTTTGAATTAGAGTTCATTTACAATGAGTATTAATGAAAAGATTTTTGAAAAGTCAAAGGCGTATGGCCTAGGTTTCTAATTTGAAAAAGAATCTGATGTTTGCACAATTTTGGTTTTTTTGGTTTAAGGATGAAAAAGAGATCAAGGTTAAGCAAGCAATAGGTGGTGGATAAGGGACAAGGCCACAAGCAGGAATTCCTTTCTCAAGATCATAGAAATGATCCAAGTAAGTTCCTTTGGAATTAAGCAAAACAAAGCATAAACAAATAAGCAAGCTCAAAGGAGCAACAAAACTGGAAATGGAGTGCCAATAAATGGTCTTACATCCAACTCCGAAACGAGATGGGAAACGGAGTGCCAATAAATGGTCTTACGTCCAACTCCATAAAGCAACATGGGAAAGAGATAGCCAATCAATGGTCTTACATCTAACTCCACAAAAGGAACAGGAAACAGATAGCCAATCAATGGTCTTACATCTGACTCCACAAAAGAAACAAAAATGCATGCGGAGCAAATATGTGAAAGATGCACAAATAAGCAAACAAGCAATCAAGTATCACACTCTATACACAACCAAGAAGCTCAAGCAAAGTTGGGCTTTAGTCAAGGGGTCATATCAACCTTGACAAACAAGCCAATACTGTTATGGGTGTTGAGATGCTCTTAACCACTGGCCTGGGTGAGCTTGAATCAAAGAAGACATGGGAGTCCAGAATAAGGGACTCTATTCCACTTGACTGAATCCATATACAATGATCTTGGGCTAGGTTCAACAGCTTCAGCACGTAGTGCGAGCATAATGAACGACTCAAACGATTAGCAGGGGATTGATTACTAATCCCTTCTATCTGCCAATTGCCTCTTCACTTAGGAGGTCTTAAGTAACATGCCTCGACAAGGAGGTCTTTACACAAATATAAACAATCACAAACATTGCCTCTTAAGGAGGACTTCAACCAAATGCCTGCCAAAAGAAACGACAGGGCTTCCAGACTACATGGAGTTAGAGAGATTACCTAAGTGGTATACCAACCACAAGCAAAGCAAAGCTCAAGTAATGTGCAAAAAGCGGCTAATGTACCTGTATGAAAGCTAAACAATCAGTAGGATATTCAGACAAACAACCAAACAGTCAACAACAGTAAGACATTCCCATATGTACACAAAGCAAGTCCTAAAAGGCAATCAATCAAGTGAGTTCACCACCAAAGGACCTACAACACAATCAAAGTTAGTTAACCAAAGTAACTTGCATATCAAGTAATGAGAGCACATCAATCATTAGAGCTAATTGCTTGAACCCGAAATGCAAAGCTCAAAAGGTGAGTACAAACCACTAGTGCAAAGACTAGGGTCAAAGGCAAAGCAAAAAGTCAAAACAGAAGTTGATATTCAACATGAAGCATATTTAATCAAGTAAGAACATATCCTAAAAAGGATCAAATCCAAATCAATAAGCAAAGCCGTCTAAAGCACAAAATAAGTCAAAGGCAATTACAAAGCACACAATTGGACATTAAGAGTAGAAATTCCATATTAAAACAGAAATGAATCAAATAACCATGGAAATTTTTTATGTGCACACAACATGTTAAACACAAGCATCATGCAAAATATTGGAATCAGAAAAGCTCAATTGACATGTATATGAAAATGAACAAGAGCAACATCAAATTGTGTGACACACATTGTCACACCATACATTCATGTGTCCCAAACAGAGATGGAAAATGCTAAAAATGCCAAACAAAAGCTCAAATATCATGTAACATGTTAGGAATCAGCATATCAAATTTCAAAGCAATTGGCCAAACAATGAGCATTTCACATGAGAATTAGTACAACATGTCACATTTTGCATCATGTTCAAATAAGCCAGCACAATTAAAAATCTAGAAATGATAAAATCAAGAAATCAGCATCACAAAATAATAGACATTCAAATGATCATATGGAAAAATTTTTGGATTAATTTGGATTAGTATTCTATTTTTTATGAATTTTTGAATTTGAATGAACAAAAATGAAATATCAAATAAATGCATGTCAAAAAGTGGAAGGAAATGGAAATAATTTGATAAAGTTTGAAAATATGCTACAGCCAAGTGTTAAACTCAGGACAGTGAAGTCTCAAAGGCGCATGAAAAAAATAAAATCACAATTGACATGGCCAGGAATCGAACCATGGACACTCAGGTTGCAAGCGCTTAGCATCAAAACGCAGCGCTTAAGGCATGGTAAAAATAAATGGATTTTTAGAAATGTCATGGAACGGACTCGAACACAAGACGCAAAGGCTATGGGCGCGCTAACAGTGAAACGACGCGTTTGAACCAGCAAACCCTAAGCACTGTTCATGCGCGGTGGAGGACGGTGGTTTCCACCATCTTCTTCGTTGAGACCGGCAGCGCTACAGTAACTTCATCCAAAAAATTTCCACAATCCAGCATATTTTATATCAATCGAAAACTTATTCAATGTAGAACACGAATCTAAGAGAAACATTATTGCACTCAAAACTTCCACTCAGCATAACTCACTCAATATTCATCCATTTCAAATTCTACTTATATCAGGATAATCAGCATGAAAAGATCTACAATATCATGTGCATAAATTGAAGAAACATGAGGTTCGAAATCCAACCTTCTTGAAGAGCAGTGGATGAAAACAGTGGATTCAAGTGCTCAAATGATCCAGATCCACTCCTATATTGATGACTTGAAGCTTTATGTGTGAATTGATGCTTGCCACGGCCTGGATCTAGTTCAAATTGCAACTTCCATCTTCATGTTCTTGATCTTGTGCAGCTTGATCTTGGCTCCAATTCTTCAAATGAATATCCAAATCCTACTCATTGACACATGATGAACACGATTCTACAAGAGTTTTGATGAATTAGATGCAGAATTTTGAAAATTTGAAGAGAGAGAAATTTGAGAGGGAAGTGAAAAATCTAGATCTAGAATCTGATTTTTTAGAATTCTGTTAGGATTTAGCATTTATACTCTGTCCTAATCACCTTGCTAATCAAAATTTGCATTGGTTAATTGAGATTAAGAGAAAATGAGGTGTATGACCAAATTGGAAAAGTGTGTGGTGCATGGAGAATTTGCACGTGAACAGTGCACATGCATGGCTCAAATGCTCTTAAAATCAACCAAGGAACACAATGGCAATGGTATTTTTCATGTATGATCAATAGAATTTAAATTCTCCATTTTCCCTCCAAAATGAACATGCATGAACAAATGATCATGTGAGTAAATTTCATGCAATGTAATGTTGTATTTGGAAAATATATGTCATGACAAGCATAATGCAAAAAGGGGGACTCAATTTGGAGCTTTGGATCAAAAGTTATGGCTTGTTGAACCTCCATGTACACATTGCAATCATTGGATCATAACTTCTCAACCATTCATTAGATGCTCATGATGTTGGACTTTTTGGAAATGGGAGAGAAAGATATTCAACTTTCATGTTGACCAAAAGTTCATTTGAAGCTTCTTTGATGTTGGAAAGTCAAGTTGAATGTGGACTAAAAACTTGCCTTTTTTGGAAACTTGAAATTATAGGTCACTTTCCATTTTGGGAAACTTTTGATTTGACTTAAAAATCTTCAAGGTAGATGTTTGACATGATGAATAAGCCTTGTTTGAACATGAATGGGATGTCTCAGATCATTTCCCACACCTCCAAGCCTTCAATTGACTGTACAGTTGATCATATGGTCCTCAGATGGTCTTAGCAATGACTGATGAATTTGAGCCTCAACCTCTTGGGGGATTTGCTCCAAAGTGAACCTCTAGCTCATATAAGCTCAATGTAATGCCATGTGGTCCTCATACCAAGAAAATACCATCTGCTCTTGCTCAGAGGAAAACCTTGACTTGCCTTGAAATGTGGCTGCTTAGACTACAAAACAAATGTTAGATGACATATTTTTGTACTTTTTGGTTAGTGATTAAACAAGAAAAGCAATGATACACAATGCAAGAATCGCCTGGTGATCCAAAATCACTCACAGGGATATCCCACCCAAAGGAAAGGAAGGCAAGATGCTAAAAGATCCTTGAGGCTCTCCAATGCTATGATATGATGTCATGAGGGATCTTAGGGACAAAATTGGGGTCTTACAGTAGTATAAGTTAAATTTTTACCACAACAGATGCGTACTTTACAAACGGTAACAATTCAGCACGAGACCATGCATTTGGGGACCACAAACAAATTCATTTCTTGCCACTCTCATGTGAAAGACCACACGAAATCTACGAAGGATTTGTTCGTAACAGCCTAATTCCTGGATTCATTGGCCAACTCATGAAAGATAAGGACGGAAAGAACCTCATGCAAAACTCTATAAAATGGGGTTTAGGCGAAGGTCAAAAATCGCCTGGACTACCGCCGTTACTCTGCTGAGATTTCACCCAAACCCGATCACCAAAGCTCGAAGCACCCAAAGTGTACTCAAATTTCATCGTTAGAACTTCGAGTAAACTGAGCTAAGCCACTGCACAATAGAAACAACACCAGATCGATAAAGAAGAACGGAGAAGAAGAAGGAAGACCGAAGACTATGCAAACAAGAGGAAAGCTCGTACACACCCGAGGTAAATGTTCGTCGGAGTCTCACCGGAGTCGCAAAGCTCCGACGACATCCTTCACTCTTTATTTCGACCTCTCTGAGGCAGTTCTAACATCATGTAGCCACCGTTTGTATGTTTGATCTGATGTTTTTGTTAATGATATGTCTGAATCAAACCCAAATCGTTGTAGATTCGGAAGAAGTTTTGTTGTGATTCATAAAAATTTGATGATAGATCTAAGTTCTAAGTTCTGATTTAGGTTTGGATGTGATGTTTGTTTAGTTGTGGTTCTTTTCGTGGCTTTCCTTGTTGAAATCAGAAGTCATTTTGGGTATGGCTATGCTAAGGCTTTGACGAAGAACACCATGAGGTGTTCATCTTTGGCTATAGAAATTTGAGTGTCCCATTTTTTTGGCATAAATAGGGTTTTAGTGATAGAAGGTGAAGGGATTACAGGTTGAGGAAAAAAGGTTTTGTTCGTTTGAGATGTGTAGAGAGAGAGAGAGGGAGGTTTTTGAGGCAAGAGAGAAAAAGTTTAAAAATTGCTTCTGCTAGAAGCTTTACCGTTCTGTCTCTTTGCTTTTCATCTCTTTTATTGTGAATTAAAGCAATTTAAAGCATTAGTGTGGTGCTGTCAAATCTCGCGCACCGAGGGAGAACCCATGCGCCTCTTTAATGGCTTCAGTAATTGTTCCCACGTGTCATGTTGTTGGGAAGGCCAAAGGCCATTTATGAATGCATGCGCAGGGCAGCTGTACAACTGCCTGCCGTTTTGCTAATTGAGTGAATGCACGGGGTCCGGGCTTAGGGCCCATTACAAATTCTTGTCTTGTTTGAGGCTCTCTTTTGTTTTTTTTGGGATGGTTATTTTGGGGGCTTCACCTCCTTCTTATACATTTTGATTTATTTCATTTGATTTATGTATTATCTTTTAAGTGCTTTAATTAAAATATCAAGATAACTATGACTAAATAATAATAGTAGAAATATTCATTAGCTCGGTTTCGATTACTATTTTCAATTCATTTTCATCTTGTTAGAATATTACAATTAATTAAATAGTGGATTAGTATTAATGTCAACGAATAATTCATCTTCTTTCTAAAATAAAATTTGATTTTGGTCCTACACCAAATATTTTTTCTAAAAACCTAGTAAATGAATTCAAATTCAAAATATCTAACTAATGTATTCCTTCAAACTTTTAATTTAAGTTTTGGATGAAAAGGAGAATAGAGAGCATCCGCTTCATTATCTCTCGATTGTTCGAATAATTGGCGTTCGCCATATTGATCGAATTTTCGTCACCCAATTAAAACTCTAAAAAACTTACAAATGCAAGTCATCTCCCTAAATTAATATAATACTTAAAAATATTTCTTTCACAAACTTTGGATGAAAAAGAACATAGTAAGTGTTTGCTTCACTATTTCTCAAGTACTCGAATGATTGGCGCACGTCATATTGCTCGAATTCTTGTCATTCGATTAAAACCACAATCTTACAATTTCAAATCACTTTTCCAAATTACTTATAACTTCTAAAGACTTTATTTTCATAATTTAAACTTTGGATGAAAAAGAGTATGGTAAGCGTCCGCTTCACTATCTCTCAAATATTCGGATGATTGGATTTTGCCATATTGCTCGAATTCTTGTCGTCTAATTAAAACTTTAATCCTACAAATCCAAATCATTTTTCTAAATTAATATAATACCTAAAAAATGTTTTTAATTTAAACTTTGGATGAAAAGGAATGGGAGGCGTTCGCCTCGCCATCTCACGAATAATTGAATGATTGGCGCTCTCCATATTACTCAAATTATCGACTTCCAAATTAAAAAACACGCTAAATGAACTTGGATAAAGGAATAGGTGGCGCACGCCTCGTTATTCCTAGAATAAGCAAGTGGGAGGCGCACGCCTTACTACCGCGCACATTCGATTTTCGTAAACAGCTTTCAATAATAACTTGAACGAAAAGGGAATAAGAGGCGTTCGCCTTATTATTCCTCGAATAAATTGAATGATTGATGTGCACCATATTGATCGATATTCTGTTATTTTTCTCACAAACTACGAAACATATTAAATTAAATTTCTCGCCCCCGTGCGACCAACAACTTAACTCTTTTCATAAAGAAAACTGTTTAATCCTTTCTAACGCGCACAACAAACCAGTGCTTCAGCCTCCGCCGAGAGTAAACAAGCCAATGTTTAGCCTTTAGAGCGCAATCTAAACGGCCGTTCATTAAAAGACACCAACCAAACGTAGGCACGAGATTGCGAGATATTACGCCATGCCCTCGAACTACGAATGCTCTGATTTCCTTATTGCGCCATAAGGATACGTAGGCACGAGATTGCGAGATATTGGCGAGCACACTAATAAAAAACCTCCCTATTCCCCATTCTGAGGTTTCCATCCATCTCTTTTCAATATTTTTATCACCAACATTCAGCTAACATTCAAATCGCAAATTAAACTAAAAGGTTCCCGTTAAGTACAACGGACGCGAGGGGTGCTAATACCTTCCCCTTTGTGTAATCGACACCCGAACCTAAATATTATTCCGAAGACGATTATTCTATTTTTCAAAGGTTTTATTGATATTTTCCTTTTCCTTCATTGGGATAAATAAAGTTCGGTGGCGACTCTGTTCGAACATAAAAAAAAATTCCGCGACTATCGCGAGGAATCGTATTTTTCGAGATGCGACAGATGGCGACTCTGCTGGGGAACAATTAGCTCCAAGCTAGAGAGATTCAAACCTAACTTAGTCAATTTGCTATGAATGTTTAAAATACTATTTTTCTTCATTATTTGCTTATGTATATCTTGTTGTACTATTTATGCTATATGATTTATTCTGCTATTACATTTGGGTGGTCTATGGTGCTTGATACATGTTATGAGATAAGCTCCGTACCCGAGCTTTGAGAAGAACTTAGAGCCTGAAGTTGTGTAGTATTGAACCGAGGGATATACACCTCTCTGGGACAATACAAAGACTCCACCTAGAGTAGATCTGTTTGGAATTTCCATCACAATATGGCTAGCCCATTATTGCGAGGAAACTTTGAACATAGTCCGTGACTCTAGGAACCTCATCTTAAACCGAAGTCCGTCTTCATGATTGGCGATTGTGTAGTATTGAACCGAAGGGTCTACACCCTGTTCGAACAATACGAAGATCCCAGTTAGAGTAGATTGATTCAGAACTTCCATTTCGAAGTGGCTAGCCCATTATTGCGATGGAAAACTGAACTCGATCCATGACTCTAAGTTCTTGTCTTAAAAGCGAGCAACCCTAGGAGCAATCCTTTATGTGTGGGGTAAAGGACATATAACCTCCGTATAGGTTTTACCTTGTGATGTATGTGAAACCTGGATCCCTGTCATTGCATAAACATCATATTGCATTCATTACGAGCATAACAAAATCATTTACACACTTTCTATTTTCAGGGAATTTCAAAATTTTCAGTTGATTAAGCATTCAAGAATAGATGGAGCCAGGAAAGAGAAAAATATTCCAAATCAAAGCCAAAGTACCATGTGTAAAGGGGTTCATTGCATTCAGAGATGGGTTGACTAATATTCGTCGAGACGTATTCAAACTCAAATATGGGAAGATTCTACACTTGTGGTTTGTACCAGTACAAAAGGACGCTATTACCGCACTAGCCCAGTTTTATGATCCACCACTCAGAATTTTCCTCTTTAGAGATTTCCAGTTGGCCCCTACTTTTGAGGAATTCGGAAAAATATTGGACTCCCCTAAGCAAAATAAGGGACCTTATAAGGGATTGGGTCAAATCCCAAAACCCAAGGAGGTGGCAGAAGTATTGGACGTTCCAGTTGAAGTTCTAACCCCTAACATCAAAATTTGGGGGAAGGTACAAGGAATTCCTCAAGAGTACTTGGAGAAGAATGCTCAAAACTTTGCCAATGCCCAGAAGTGGGAAGCTCTTGATACTATTATGGCCTACTCATTTTGGGATTGGTGTTATTTCCTAATGTGGAGAAGTTGGTGGACATGGCAACTATTAGTGTGTTTTGGGCCGTCAAGGTTAAGAACGAAGATCCAGTGCCCGCACTCTTGGCAGATATTTATCACACCTTACACTTACGCTTCAAGAAGAATGGATGATTAATGTTATGTTGCATACCGCTCCTTTACCAATGGTTTGTCTCTCATGTGTTCAAAGATGTTGATACGATTGAGGGGATGGATGGATATGACTGGTCTCAATAGCTGGTAGGGCTCATCGAAAATGCCATTATTTGGTACCCTCATGGTTTGAATGTGGGAGATGCAATTACTAGTTGTGGAGAATTTCCAAATGTACCCTTAATAGGGTCAAAGGGGTGCATTAACTACAATCCAGTTTTAGCAGTGAGACAGTTGGGTTACCCTATCACATACAAGCCAAATGACTAGTTGTTAGAAGGTTTTGTGTTCTATGATATGGAGGATCTCGTTATGCTGAAAAGAGTTATCCAAGCATGGGACAAAGTTCGCTTCTGAGGACAAGACAAAGGAAAAGGTGTTGTAGGGGATAGCAAAACCCTATTATCGATGGGTCACACAGAGAAGTCAAAAGATCAAGTTACCATTCATCCTCGACCCTCCTACTCAACCTCCACCACCGGAACCTATCCCTGTCTCCATTGAGGAGGTGGAAGCATTAAAAGCTACTATAGCAAGACTCAGGCGAGAAAATGAAGAGCTACAAATCAGCTTCAAGCAAGTTTCAAATGAAAGGAATGAGATGAAGTGGGAACTAGAGAGGAAAAAGGCTAAACTAGAGGCAACTGAGGAAAAGGTCGATAAGAAGGAGCACAAGACAAAAAAGGTGAAAGTGGGCATAGATCGGGCTGACCTCTTTTTAGAAACTATCAAAGAGCAGTTAAAACATGTTGAGAAAGAATGCCAAAAGAATAAGCAATAGTGGCTTCGAGCAACAGAAGAAAATAAATAAGTTAGAGAGGCATTGGAGGCTAAGATACATAATATCATTATCTCTCTTCACAATGCTGAGATCCAAGTTGAGCATGAGCGCCGACTTAAGGAAAGATCCCTTGAAGCTTCTCGAGTCATAGCTACGACTTGGGCCGAGAAATGTCAAGAAGCAAAGGATGCCAGAGAATACACTCAACATTGGAAAGATAGACTCGAAGTGTTCCATCAAGACAGTGTGATATGGCTAAAGGAAAGAGATAAAGTTATCGTGGACTCCAATACATTCAAGAAAACTATTGATTTATGGCAAAAGGACAAAGATGGGTACCGTGCAAAGCTCAACAGTTTGGTGGAATTCTGCAATTGGATGGCCCGAGATATGCCTTGGAGATTGAGAGAGGAAGTGGAGGGATTGGACCAATATGGCACACATCCCGCTGTGATCAATTTTGTTATGATGTGCGAGGGAATGGTGAAGAGGTTCAAGTTTGAATTAGAAGAACTCATAACCCGAAAGACTGCATTGTGATTTTTCCATTTTTTCTTGTATTCAGTTTATGCTTTCGCAAAAGTTTAGTATTTGAGATGTATTGGTTTGAGCGGTTCTTCCTTTGTATCTCGTGCTTTGACTAATTGAATGAATGAGGATGGACCTCACTTTTATTTCCTGACTTTATGTTTCTTCGAATGCTTAATAAAACTACAACCGATATGAAAAAATTCGTGGAAACAAAAAAAAACATCTTTTTCATTTGCATGCATCTACCCCATCACATATTTCATTTCAAAAAACTTACCCAGCCTTTTTACCCTCTATTCAATAACGCTGACTAATCATCACCGATACGAGACACGAAGCAACTACAGGATAACGTTGGAGCAAGTCGAGGCTAATCAAGCCACCATGAGGACATACATCACTGCTATCCAACAAAAGATGGATCAGCTGCTAGAGACAATGCTAGCAATTTCCCAAAGAGAAAGGGTTGTGGAGGAAGAAATTGGAACAAGGAAGAACGACAGTCACATTGGCACGTCGGGACTGTTCAATCAAGACGAAAGCTTCACTCAAGCCAAAAAAAGCCTGGTTCATATACCTATAGGAAACAAAGGAGATGGAGATCGTGCAGAGCCTTCTGATGCGTATGCTCAGTACGGGTTTGAAATGGGAGGAGATGATCCATACGATGATTTTTATGTCCCGATCCACCAAAGCCTAAAGTTCTTCCAGATCCCGCTACAGGAAGGCTTCGCGCCTTGGAAAAGAAGATCAAAGATATAAAGGGTAATAACATCTTTGGTTTTGCAACCATGAACATGCGATTGGTGTCAAATTTGGTCATCCCGACTAAATTTAAAACTCCTGATTTTGAGAAGTACAAAGGCTAGACTTGTCCGAGAAGTCATTTGGTGATGTACTTCAGGAAAATGGCTGCCCATACTGAGAATGACAAGCTGCTTATACACTGTTTCCAAGACAATTTAAGTGGGGAATCCCTAAGATGGTACATGAGTCTGGAGCAAGGGAGAATCTAAAGTTCGGAGGACATGGCTGACGCGTTCCTCCGTCAATACAAATACAATCTGGATATGGCACCCGACCATATGCAGCTACAAGGGATGGCCATGAACGAGAAGGAGTCAGTTAAAGAATACGCCAAACGATGGAGAGAGTTGGCTTCTCAGGTTGAACCACCGTTGTCAGAGAAAGAAATGACCGGAATATTTGTAGACACGCTGAAAGACCATTTCTTTGATAGATTGGTGAGCAGTGCAGCGTCAAACTTTGCGCATCTAGTGACAATTGGAGGTCGCATAGAAAAAGGCTTAAGGGATGGAAAAATCCAAGGAGCTGCGGCAACCCCCAATGCACCGAAAAAGTATTCTGGAGGCTTCCAGAAGAAAAGAGAAGGTGAAACAAATGCTATATCTAAGGGTTACAAGGGGAAGCAACAAACTTCATATGGCCAAGTCACCGTTGTGGTGCCCATACCCTACCAGCAATCAACACAACAACAACATGTTTATCAACAACAACCTCCATAACAATGTCAACAACAGAATACTGTTCCACAACGACAGTTCAAGCAATGGCCCCCACGAAGGCAGCTTGACCCTTTACATGTGCCTTATAGTCATATATTACCGTACTTGCAAAAAGAGGGACTTTTGACCTTAAGAGAGCTGAAGCCAACCATTTTTCCATATCCACCCGGATATGATGCCAATGCCCATTGTGAGTTTCAAATGGGAGCACCCGGCCATACCCTGGAAAATTATTTTGCATTCTAGAATCGCGTACAAGATTTAATTGAGGCTAAGGTCGTTACCTTCACTCCAAGACGCCCGAACGTGAACACCAATCCCATGCCAACACATGGGGGAGCATCAGTCAATGCCATTGAGGAGAGTGATAAAGGTGAACTGATCAAGAAAGTTGAAGAAATTCAAACTCCTATCGCAATGTTAGGTACACAACTACTGAAGAGTGGTCTGATCCAGGTAGAATTAGCTGATGAAGGAAATAGTGAAGATTTGAAGAGATTTATCTAACGAATGTTGGATCAAGGTGAATTGCAGATTGAGCGCTGCGTCAAAGGCACGAAAGAGAAAGAAATAGTTGTGGTTGACATTCTGTACGACATAGTTAACGTAGAAATCCCTATAACCCTGTTGGTGATAGAATTTACAGCACCCTTCGCATACGAGGATGAAAAAGCAGTGTCGTGGATATATCAGCCCAGAGATTTTAAGCAGGGGCAGGGAGACCAACCTTTGGTTATCAATGAACCAAATGTCACCTTAATCATAGGACCATCTAGAATGACGCGCAATGGCCGAATGTTTGCACCGAGGACCGTTGATACTTCTGCCAAGGCTAAAGGGAAGGAAGTTGCTACTCATGTCCAAATCTCTGTCCTGAATCTTGAAATGCAAGAAATGCATCTATCTCTTAAGGCTGCAGTCACCCACGATGAGGTAGAGGAATTTCTGAGGATAATAAAGAAGAGTGATTACAAAGTAGTGGACCAATTGAATCAAACACCTTCAAAAATCTCCATGTTTTCCTTACTACTCAGCTCAGAAGCACATAAAGACTCATTGATGAAGGTGCTTAGCGTTGTGGATATCACAAAGGACATAACAATGGAGCAGTTTGATGATTTGATAGCTTGTGTGACCACTGGAAATTTCTTGGGGTTTAATGATGATGAACTGCCGGTCGAAGGGAAAAATCATAACAAAGCTCGGCATATCTCCTTAAGATGCATAGACACCATATTGTCAAGAGTGTTAGTAGACACGGGTTCCTCGTTGAATGTTATGCTAAAAACCACTTTGGTGAAACTACTATTGGAAGGAATGAACATCAAACCCAGCACTCTGATAGTAAAAGTGTTTGATGGCTCAAGACGAGCAGTAATAGGGGAGGTTGACTTACCAATTAAGATTGGCCCGACTATCTTCACTATTACATTCCAAGTCATGGACATACACCCTAGATATAGTTGTTTACTTGGAAGACCATGGATTTACTTTGCGGGCGCAGTAACTTCCACCCTACACCAAAAGCTAAAATTTTTCACAAATGACAAGAGGATTGTGATCAGAGGTGAAGAGGATATCTTGGAAGTGGTGAATGTAATGACCGTCCAACAGACATCTGAGTCACCAAAATCAAAACCATCAATGGCCTCGTGGCAAGGAGCTAAGGCTACTATAGAAAATGGGAATGCTCAAGGCTAGGGCAAGGTGATAGAAGTACGCGAGAAGCGGGATAAGTTTAGTTTGGGGTATGAACCATCGTTGGGTGAATCTGGTAATCAACATGATAAGGAGAAAATTCCTTCTGTAGAAGAGACATTCACCAGTGCTGGCCATATCTTTGGTGATCAAGTGGCAATGATCAACGAGGAAGCTTATGAAGAGGTAGTATCTAGCCGGATACGTCAAGCAGCACCCAATGAAGAACTAAAGAACTGGAAGACTGTGGAAATCCCCTAATTTTTTCAAAAGTAATTTTATTCTCTTAATCAAAACTATGTTGCTTTGCCCAAGGCACATTGGCGTGTTGTAAGGCCTCTTTTATCTTACAAAATTTTTTATTATCATTAATAAAATGGCAATTTGCATTCAAATTTTTGTTCCTTTCCATTCCTTTTTATATTTTACAATAAAAATGGCATTAATTCTTATGCACGCTGTAAGACCCCAATTTTGACCCTAAGATCCCTCATGCAATTTCATCATAAGCATTAGCATTGGGATCATACCTTGGCATCCTCCTTACCCCTCTTTCATTGGGTTTGTTTTGGGAGAGATCACCAAGCACTATGTGATTGTATCATACTTGCCTAACTCTTTTGTAGGCAGGGCATGATCTCCATTGATCTATCAAGTTCATATCTAGGGTTTGAGACCCTCATGACAAAGAGAACAACCATGGATTGATCCAATAATGGTTATAAGAATCATATATGAGTCCCCATGATTTCTACATGTCATATTGATCAAGTTTTCTTCAAGAGTTTGAGAGTGATTTGCCTTAGAAACCCTAGTTTGACCGGGTATCTTGAGTAATTTCTCCAACAAGATATCTCACCAATTGATCAAATTTCTCAAGGGAAACTTTAAAATTCATCATCTTATGCATATATGATCCACCATAAGCCAAGAAAGTCCAAAGAATTGAAGGTTAGCAAGTTGGTTGGTGGTGGTTGACCAGATGAATTCATCTGATCAAAATTGGGTCTCCCTAGACCCTATCTCCTACGTTTCTCTAAATGACATTCCAAACAACTTTAATGTTGATATCTAGAGCTAGTTTTTCTTAGAAAATCATTTTCTATATTGAAACATTATAGGTCATTTTGTCTAAACCCTAATTTGAAAGTCAACTTCCCAAGGCCATAACTTGCTCAATATTTATGATATGAAAGGTTTACAAGTTGCACAATCAAACTCAAGATGTCTAATTAAACTTTGATGTTTTTAGTGGGAGCTAATTCAACTTTTATGAGCATGTGATATGAGGTTACATTATAGGTCATTTTTTACTTATACCATTGAACAAGTGATTTTTCCAAACTTCAAAAGTGCATAAATCTATCATTATAAATACAAATGACATGAAATTGGGGACCATTTTGAAGGTCTTTGAAATATCTACAACTTTGATGAAGACACTTTTCTCATTTGAAGCTCACATAAAAAGTTAAGCAAGGTGGAATATTGAAGTATATGGCTTGACACATAGAAAAATTTTCAACATGTGTAAATTTCCAAACTTCCACATCAAAATTCTCCATGTTCCAAGATCCAAATGAAAAAGTGTTAAACATCAAACTTGTTCTCCTTAATCCAAGCTTTCCAAAGAACCTAAGTTCATGCATTTTGGATGAAGATTGTTAGGTCTGCACATGGCTTTAACAAGGCTGCATCATTGGAAAGAATCAAATGTACAAACTTCAGTTCACACTTCCTTGCCATTCAAGCTTCATTCAGACTTCAATTGGAATCATTTTGGACCTTAATGCATTGCATCATGGGCCTGTACATGCCCATGCACTCGTGCCATCCACATTGCCAATTTTGAACAGATTTTGAAGTGTGCAAATATCATTCCCTTTAGCTATAAAAAGAATGCTTCTGAGCTTATTTGAACAACTTTTTGCGCGCCAACTTTGCCCCCCATTGAAACCCTCTCATTCTAAAGGAAAACTTGAGAAATTTCAATTTGAAATTTGAGTTTGAATCTCAGCTGTTGGAGATTCAAGAACTTCATGATCCAAAGCCTTGCAAGCTCTCTAATCACTTCCCGCTAGCTTCTCAAGTGTGATCAGATCGTGTTTGGAGCAAGAAACATCAAGAACTGCATAGCATTAAAGGTAATTTTCAAAAAACATCATATCTTTGATTCTCACTCAATTCTACTCAATTCTCTTGGATCTTTGGTTGTCTGAAGTCCTACCAATGTAGGCAAGAAGATTGAGTTGCTTAGAGGTCAAATCGAAGCAACTCAATTGATCCACCTCAAAATTCAACTCCTCATATATTTTTATATATTTGGAGTTAGTTAAAATTGAGGTCAGATTTGTGCTCTACACCATTTTTTCTTTCAGATCATGTCCTCCTTTTTTATTTTGGTGATGGTTGAGGGTGGACCAGTCCGGTGAGGTCCACCGGAGAAGAAGACTGGAGTTACAGCTCCGACGGTGCGTTGACACATCTCCCAGCCACATGATCCAGTTGAAATGTTTTAATCTCACGCGTCCATTGTGATTACCATCCCTGCAGCGTGCTGACTCGTGTGTTTGGTGGAACGTGTGTTTTAGGCCACTTGATCTGCCACCTCAATTAATGAGGGAGATCAAGTGGCTCACGTTTTTTCATATTTTTTGATTTTTTTAATCCTTTTATTTTCATTAATTCATATTAATTTTAATATTGATCCAAAAAATATGAGAGTTTCACCAAAAAATTTCAAATAATTTCCTCTTTCATATTTTGAATTAAAATTATTTTTTGGATCATTATTAATATTTTTCATGATTTAATTGATTTTGTATTTGTTTTTAATTATTTAAAAATACTTTTAAGTCTTTAAAAATTCTAAAAATTTCTCTCCAAGGTCCTTTGACCTTGTTTGACCTACGATAAATCTCATGGCCATTTCTTTGGTGTTTTGATGAGGTTTTAGGAATTTGACAAACCATATTTAATTTAAATGTATTATTTTTTAGTTTGAATAAATGCCAATTAATTGTATTGACCAATTGTGATGACTTGTTTGAGTTTGATTCTTGTTGTTGGGCCTTGGTCAAGGTTGATTTGACTTTGTCAAGTTTATATCATTGGATTTAGGGGATTGATGGAATGTACATTCTACCTCCCAAAGTGAATGGATGATATGAATTTGGTAAAAGTCCTCATTTGACCAATTTGAGTTTTGATCCATTCCTCTCCCTCTCTTCATCTCATTCTCATTCTTTATGCATTCATCTCATTTGGCCTATGATATCTCAAAATCCTAAGGCTAGTTGATTGAAAAATCAACATAAGTATGGATGAGATTAGGCCACCTCTTTTGCATATTATTTTTGTGTGTGGTATGTTTCTTAAGCATAGTCCATTATACTATGTCTCTAACATGCATTAACACGAAAATTCTATTGCCCGACCTCAAATAGTTGTGACTTCTACATAAGTCCAATTACGATTGTGTAAGACCCCAATTTTGCCCCTAAGATCCCTCATGGCATCATATCACATCATTCATTGCCTTAAGGATCATTGTGCACCTTGCTCCTTCCCTAGGGGTGGGTTATCTTCTGAGAGTGGCTCTTGATCACCAAGCATGTTTTGCATTTGTATATCATTGCTTTTCTTTTTACCACTAACCAAAAGTACAAAAATATGTCATCTAACCTTTGTCTTGCAGATGAAGCAATTACAGGTCAAGGCAGTCAAAGGCATTCATTGAGCAATAGATGGTGGCCATTCTTGAGAATTTGGACCCCACAATCATTCACAAGAGTTCATATGAGCTATGATATCATTTTGAATCAAAATCCCAAGTGGTAGAGGCTTGAATTTCATCAGAACATTGCCAGGTCATCTGAAGGCCTAGAAAGTCAACTGCCAAGTCAACTGTGGATTTGGAGGTGGGAAGTGATTAGAAATACTTCATTCATGTTCAAACAAGTCTCATTTGACATTTCAAACATCAACATTGAAGAAAATAAAGTCAGGTCAAAACTTTCCAAAAATAGAAAGTGACCTATAATTCAAACTTGCCAAAAATGGAAAGGTTTTAACCTAACTTCAACTTCAAACTACATCATCAAGAAAGCTTCAAATGAAATTTTGTTGAACATGAAAGTTGTAGATCTTTCTCTCCCATTTCCAAAAAGTCCAAGATCATCAATTTCTCATGTGTGGTTAAAGAGATGTGATCGAAACATGGAAAAGGGTACTTGAAACTTCAAATGGGCATAACTTCTCAACCAAAACTCCAAATTGGATGGCTCTTTTTGCATTGTTCTTATTTTGACCTATAGTTTCCAAATCATGCATTGCATCACACCAATTATCATCACATGAACATTTGCCAATTCACTTGATTTTTGGAGGGAAATTATGAAGTTTAAATTTGGTGCATTGTTTAAGCATTCCACCACCACCATTGGCTCCAAAATAGAATTTTAAGTGAATTTGAAAGCAATTTCGTGCACTGTTCACCATGCATTTCATGCATAGGGTGAAAGTCACATATTTGCACTTGCACCTCATTTTGCTAATCACAATTACCAAATGGCTTAAGCATGATTAAAGGGTGATTAGTAGAAGGTATATAACAAAAACCCTAACTGTTTTTCAGAACAACAATCACAATTTCAGATCTAGATCAAATTCATCAAACTTTTCTCTCAAAATTTTCTCTCAATTTCTTCAAACAAATCACATTCCATTGCTTGATTCATCATCTGGAAGCATCCTTGAGCAAGTTTGGAAGAGAATTCACATGAAATCGTGCCTGTTTGAAGCATATGCAAGCTTGAACTCATCCATGGTGAATCCAAATTCTGGTGGAATCAAGTGCAATTGAACTTCAAGCTTTCATCCAATCAACTCTACAAGCTGCATAGAAGAAGTTTGGAGCATCACAAGGCCTGAATCACACGAATTCCAGATCTGCTCTTCAAAGAGGTTCCAAATCGATCTCTCTTTTTCTCAAAATTCTTATGCTATTGTTGTAGATCTTGTGATGCTGGTTACTCTGAGCTTTAAATCATGAAATTCCATGCAAAATTGAATGAGTTAGGGTTGTTTAAAGTTTTGTGCATGAATGTTGTTGGCTTTGATTTGCTCATGATAGTTGGAATTAGGCTAAACCATGCATGGATTCGTGCTCTATGTTGAAGGATCTACACAATGATATGTTCAATTGCGAATTCTGGAAAAATTGTTCTTGCTGCATCTTACTGTTCATGCATTCGCGATGAAGATGATGTTGTTCATGATTAGGCCACGCTTTTGATCTTTCTGAAGCATAAATCCGTTGCTGTAGGTGTTAGTTTAGGGCTCGCTTGTGATTGGTTAATTCAAATGGCCATGCTGCGTTCTTATTGGTCCATTTTGTTGACCATGCATGTTGACCTGCCAGCGTTTAAATGGAACGCTACGTTTCATGCAGCCTGGCGCCATAATTCAAATTGCGCCTTAGTTCGATTCCGGCCTATAGCATACATTTTCAAATGCTTCATATGATTTTCCATTTCCCTCCTATTTCATATACATGCTTCACATCATTTTTTTAATTTTTCATCATCTTACAAAATTCATATATAATTGAAAAATCATCCAAAAATTATGAGGTTTTTTGCATTGCATTCCTTATCTTGTCTATTATTTTTTTATCATTAATTCCAAAATTGTGCTTGGCTGGATTTCATTTTATGCTAGGGTGTTTGAACATGTATGCATTTTGTACCTTGCCTTGCTTATTCATTTGTGAAATGCTGGTTGTTTATCCAATGATTCTGAAAATTTGCATGATGAAACTAGACTTTTTGTTGGACATTTTGGTGTTGATTTGGTATTTTTACCATTTATCATTTCTGTTTTATGATCATGTTAAGTTGGTGTGACAATTTGTGTCACACCTTTGCTTGTTCAACTTATGTGATGTGTTTGCCTTGACAAATGATCTCCAATTGTCCTGATTTTTTGTGTGATGCATGTTATGGGTGTTGTGAATGTGCATGATTTTTCTTGGAATTATTTGAATCATTTCTGATTTAATTGAGATTTTTCATTCTGGTTGATCACATTTGAGCTTTAAAATTGCCTTGAACTTCAATTGATCATGAAATGCTTTTGGTTAATGATATTGATCATGTTAATTTTCAGCTTCTGTTTTGAATTTTTTCTCCATCTTTGACCCTAGGATTTGACCTAGTGGTTTGCCTCTCACATTTGAGCTGTGATTTCAGGTTGAACATCCAAGTTACTTGGTTATTGATTCTCCATCATTTGAGCATTGATGTTTGCCTTTGATTACTAATCTTTGTGTGTTTTGTAGGTTGATGTTGACTTAATTGAGTTTGACCTTTGGCTTACACATTTGTGTACATTGGGATTGTTTGTTGCTTATTGACTGTTGTTTGATTGTCTGAACTTTGTACTGATTTGTTTGATGTTCCCACAGGTACATAAGTTGCTTTAAGTTCACTTGAACTTTGCTTTTGCTTGGTTGCTTAACCACTTAGGTATAACCTCTAATCTTCATGTAGTCTGGAAGACCTATCCTGTTATGTGGGCAGGCACTTGCCTGAAGTCCTCCTTAAGAGGCAATGCTTGTGATTGTTTACTTTTTGTGCCAAGCAGGAAAAGTCCTCATATGAGGCAATTGGCAGATAAAAGAGATGTGTAATCCATCTCCTGCTATTCAGTGTGTCATTCCTTTGCTCACACAATGGGTTGATGCATTGTGAATACTAACCCAAGATCTTATAGAGTCAAATCACTTGTGGAGAAGAGTTCCAACTTTCAGAACTCCCACACTTTCTATTGTTTAAAGCTCTCCCAGGCCAGGGATAAGAGCTATGAGGCACACCCTTCATCTCCATTTCATCTGCTTCACCCTAACTCTCAATGTTAGGGTTAAGAGCTCACATACCCCATTCCAGTTGGCAGTAAAGCCTAACCTTGTTTGAGCCTAATTGCTTGTGTATAGTGTGTGCTAATTGACTTGTTTGATTGCTTACCTAATTCATCTGTGCATATTTGTTTATGTGTGACTTTGTGCATTTATCATCATTAATTGTACATAATTGCATGATCATTGTTCATATCTTTGTGACACTTTTGTTTGTCCATTGAGGAGTCAATTGTAAGTCCATTTATTGGCATTTGTTTCCTATGATTTGGAAGGAGTTGGGACTAAGACCATTGATTGGCATCCTATTTCCTTGGAGTCGAGTGTAAGACCATTTATTGCCAACTTATTTCCTTTTGCTTATTGCATTTGTTTCGTTTGTTGTATGTGAGGAGTCAATTGTAAGCCCATTTATTGGCAGTTGTTTCCTATGATCATTCTTGGGAGATTGGTATAAGTCCATATATTGGCATCTGATATCCATGTTTTGTTTTGCCTTAGGAGATTGGTATAAGTCCATTTATTGGCATCTGATATCCATGTTTGTTTTAGGAGATTGGTGTAAATCCATTGATTGGTATCCGGTATCCACTTTTGTTTGGGAGATTGGTGTAAATCCATTGATTGGTATATGGTATCCACTTTTGTTTGGGAGATTGGTGTAAATCCATTGATTGGTATCCAGTATCCACTTTTGTTTGTGAGATTGGTGTAAGTCCATTGATTGACATCCGGTATCCATTTGCTTTGTTGTTTATTTGCTTATTGCTCATTGCCTATTCCAAAGGAATCACTTGGATCATCTACATATGATCTCAAGAGGTGAATATCTAAGAAGTTTTACACCCCTTCACCCTCCCACCTTTTTGTTTCTTAAACCTCCATTTGCATGTTAACCCAAACTTGAAAACTATTGTGCAAACATTCTCATCTCTTTTCAAAGTAGAAACATAGGCCTTAAGCCTTTGATTTTTCAAACTTCATTTTCATAATACTTCTTCTGAATTGAATTCTAATCATACTTTGACCCTCTTTTGTGAATAAATTCTAATTGGTTAATCCAACTCATTCAATTGTTTTGTGGCTTTGTCCATCTTTGATAAGTTTTCATACATTAGCCATAGATCTCAATTATCTTAGTGGTTGATGTTAATCTCACCTTTTTGTCCTTAGTGATTGAATTGTAAGACTTCCTTGCTTATCATAGGGTTAACCCCTCACTAGCAAGTTGAAGCTTTTCTCACACGGTGGACTTGTTGTTTGTATAAGGTTGAGTTTTCTCCCGTGGATAACGAAAGACCTTAGGGCTTTTATTTTAAAATGAACCCACTCATATTTTGGAAATCTTTTAGCCGAACTACGAGGTTTTGATCCTGTAAAGGTACGTAGGCAATGGTTATCCATCCAAACACAAAAATAATAACTTGTATATTCTTTCTTCATCCCTTCATTCATGTTTGCACAATAAATATGTCATAAACAAATAACATTTCGTACAACAAGTGTGAAAAGGGCTCCCTAGGAGTACCTAGGACGTTTTGGGTGCCTAACACCTTCCCATTGCGTAATTTACCCCTTACCCCGATCTCTGATCTTTTCATTAGTTTTCTATGTGTAAAACTTCTTAGGCTTTTGTTCGCTTTTTAGCCATTCCTTTGGATAAATAAAAGTGCGGTGGCGACTCGATTCTTGGTATTCTTTGCTTTTGGTTTAATCAATAAATCATAAAGTGACGAATACACCGCTACAGAAAAGTGGCGACTCTGCTGGGGAAAATATATCCTTGGTGGTATTGCCTACTTTTCACCCTTGTTGTGTGATATTGTTTATTTGTTATATGACATATTTTTGTACAATTTGGGATGACTGTATTGATTGTAATGTTTGAATTGCTTGATATACAATTGTTGTTTGCTTGGTGATCTCTGTGAGATGAGTTCTATACCCGAACTCGAGTGCACCTTAGGATAGGAGAATGACATAGTCTTGTCGACTTGTGTGGAGTATTCCTTAGCAAGTTGACTTGCGAGTCCATTCACTTGGTGGAGGTCATGTTGGATTAATAATGTCACACAAGTTATTTGTGGTTAGGCATTATTCTTTCAATCATGTGCCTTAGAAGCCAAAGACCTTAGTTTACCAAGCCCATCTTGGCCTATTTTTAGGATGTAATGCGGAGGTCGTTCAGATGTCAGATCTGATGCGATTGTTACGCGATACTACACTCATAGGAGTCTCTCTTGAGAATATTTTTGGAATACGAGTATTCGTTCCACCAATAATATCCGAAAGATGGGACGATGACTATGGGAACCTCTGGTAGAACATGTTCGGCAGGTTTAAACCCTAGTACACTCCCTTTGGGTGGTTTTTAACCGAGACTCCATGCTCGTAACGCTCAGCAAACCCGTGATTCATGGTTGAGTCGTTCAGACAACCTTAATATCAATGGAACCTGGGTGTTGATAAGGTGTAAACCATAATCCACCAAAACGGATGATTGATATTAAGGATGATTGAGCCGGTTCATGTACCGTTAATATCAATGGAACTTGGGTGTTGATAAGGTGAAAACCTAAATCCACCAAAATGGATGATTGATATTAGGGATACAGTGAAGTTTCCCATGACCTTTGTTTGGTGTGACTTGCTTGATCCTTGAGTGTGATTGTTGCATTCATGCATTCATCTGCAATTATGTCATCAGAAAAATCAGAAAATTTTCAAGGAACTTAAAGGGTTTATTTGCAAAATTTTCAGACATGGAAAGACCAAAAAGGCATACAAAGAAGTACAGCTTTAGACAGCCTGATGTGAAAGAGTTAAGGAATCTGACATCTTATGTATTAGATCCCTTGGGTTTCAAAGCTCGTTATGGGAAGCTTCTGCCTCTGTTGACTACTCAGGTTGACGAAGGACTGATGAGTACTTTGGCGCAGTTTTATGATCCTCTGTATCACTGCTTCTCTTTTCCGGACTTCCAGCTGTTGCCTACGCTTGAGGAGTATGCTCATCGTGTGGGTATTCCTATTCTGGATCAGGTGCCGTTCAGTGGCTTGGAGAGTATTCCGACTTCTCGAGAGATCGCAGACTTATTGCACATAGATGAATCCCTTATTGAGGCGCATATGACCACCAAAGGTGGAATTCAAGGTCTTCCTTCTGATTTCCTCGTCGCTCAAGCTACCGTTTATGGGAAGGCCATGAGTGAGGATGCCTTTGAGGCTTTATTTGTGCTACTCATCTATGGTTTGGTATTGTTCCCCAACATTGATAAATTTGTGGATGTGAACGCTATTAGGATCTTCTCGGTTCTTAATCCTGTTCCGACTCTGTTGGGTGATGCCTATGTCTCTTTGCATCTGAGGAATGCAAAGGGTGGAGGAGTTATTGTGTGCTGTTTGCCTCTGTTGTATAAGTGGTTTATTTCTCACTTACCGCAGACGGTTGCTTTCAAGGAGAACAAGGGATGTCTACGGTGGTCTACGAGACTTATGTCTCTCACTAATGATGATATCTCTTGGTATGATCGCGTGTATGATACAGTTCAGATCATTGATTATTGTGGTGAATTCTCTAATGTGCCTCTTCTTGGTACATGTGGTGGGATCAACTACAATCCTATCTTAGCATGTCGTCAGCTTGGGTTCCCCCTAAAGGATAAACCTCATAACATTCTGTTAGAAGGTGTGTTCTTTCAGGAGGGTAAAGATCCCCAAGGCCTGAAAGCAAGGATGGTCCGCGCTTGACGCAATATTCATAAGAAGGGTAGAAATGAATTGGGTCCGAAGAACTGCATTGCTTTGGAGCCATATACTTCTTGGGTCAGACAGAGAGCTTCTGAGTATCTTATGCCATATGACTATCCGAGACCTACACTGTTGGTTGTGGCTGGGCCTTCAACCCTCCCTAACCAAGGCGTAGAGGAGTTGAGAGACGAAGACCTTTCACGTGCCTGGATCCGTGAAAGAGAAGAATTGCTTCAGCAAATCAAGGAGAAGGATGCTCTGATTGAGTTCCTCGAACATCAGGTGATAGATGATCCGAATGATACCTGGACTTCTCTGCTTCCTCAGTCTTCCAATTTCTGGAAGAGGAAATATGATCGGCTTGCTAAGGAAAAAGCAGATATGGAAGCAGCCTATGAGAGAGAGATCAAGAAGCTTTGTGTATCTCGTCTTCCAGCATCCCGAGCTTCTAGGGATCCATAGGATGTTCATTTTCCTTTTCCCTTGTAATAATCAACAATGATGTACTTAATTGTCTTGAATATATATTTGATGAGATATTTTCATATGCTATTAAATGCTTAAATATTCAAAATTGCAAATAATACCCTAAAAGTTCCTTGAAATAAAACAAAGCATATGCACGAGCATTGCATGCATCATTTTGCATAAGCAGGTTGTTCTGGTCTTCTTGTTTGTGGCCTAACTCTGTGCTCTTCATTTATTTTGAAGACAAGCTGACTCACCGGTACTATACCAGAGCCAATTCTGCCAGAGTGATGGATCAACTTGAACAAGAGAACAGAGAACTGAAGGAAGAGGTCGCCAGACTGGATGCTCTGATGGAGCAATTGTTGGCTGCTCAGAATCAACCTTCTCCACTTCTTGCAACTCCTGCCCAGAGGACTGTTATATCAGAAGTGGTTGCTCCGACTGTGCCAGCTGCCAGTTCCCATTTCATGCCGAATGCCATGCCAGCCGGGTTTCCGTGGGGTATGCCTCCTGGTTTCATGCCAGATATTCCAGCTCCTACCTTTGCTTCTATGCCGGCATCTAGCCCGGTCCTTGCTGTGCCTCCTCCTGTCGTGCATACCATTCCCAGGGTAGACGACACCATCTATCATTCTGAGCCGTCTGAGGGCCCAGATGTTAATGAGAAGATGGAAGCAATGAATGACCAATTCCTCGAGCTCCGTAAGGAATTGAAAACCCTCCGAGGGAAAGATTTGTTTGGCAAGTCTGCTGCTGAACTTTGCCTGGTTCCCGGTGTGAAGTTCCCGGTCAAATTCAAAGTTCCTGACTTTGAGAAATATAAGGGGAACACTTGCCCTCTCGCTCACCTGGTCATGTACGCCAAGAAGATGTCTACTCAGACCGATAATGATCAGCTTTTGATTCATTACTTTCAGGATAGTTTGTCCGGTGCGGCTCTTCGTTGGTATATGAGCCTTGATAGCACAAACATCCGATCCTTCAACGATCATGGCGAAGCCTTCGTCAAGCAGTACAAGTACAATGTTGATATGGCGCCTGACCGTGATCAACTCAGGGCCATGTCTCAGAAGGATAAAGAGACATTTAAGGAGTACGCCCAGAGGTGGCGAGAGTTAGCAGCTCAGATTACTCCTCCGCTGGAAGAGAAGGAGATGACTAAGATCTTTTTGAAGACTCTTAGTTCCTTTTATTATGAGCGGATGGTTGCGAGTGCTCCCTCTGATTTCACCGAGATGGTGAACATGGGGATGCGTCTGGAGGAAGGTGTCCGTGAAGGACGGTTGGCTAAAGATGAGAGCTCTTCTAAACGGTATGGGGCGTTTAAGAAGAAAGATGGGGAGGCACATGTTGTGCAATCTCATGCTAAACCAGAAGGCCCTCTGTTAAGAGGAAGCCTGTGCGTCATGCCAGCAGTATCAGCAGTATCAGCAGCCCAATCATCAGCATCAGCAACAACCTCAGTATCAACAGCAACATCGTCCACAGCAACAGGCTTACCAGCCTCGTGGCAGCACCGGTAATCAGGCCAATCTGAATTATGATAGGAAGAAGATCAGTTTCGACCCAATTCCTATGTCATATGCTGAACTATATCCCTCTTTAATAGAGCGGAAACTGGTTACCCCGAGGGATCCTCCGGCTGTGCCTGCTAACCCGCAGTGGTGGTACAAGCCTGATCAACATTGTGTTTATCATTCCGGTGCTCCGGGACACAATATAGAAAATTGTTAACCGTTGAAAACCAAGGTTCAAGACCTTATGCGATGCGGCATTCTGAGCTTCGAGGACTCAGGCCCGAATGTTACGAAGAACCCATTGCCCGAGCATGGGAAGTCGATTAACATGGTCCAGGGGTGCCATATTCGACAGTCATTGGTCGAGTTGCATCGTTTGCTGTGTCAGTACAGTCATATGGAGCACGACCATGACAGATGCCGCATTTGCTCCGTCAATAGATTGGGTTGTCGCCAAGTGCGAAGAGAACTTCAAGAGCTGCTGGATGAGGGTACCATTGAGATTCTGCAGAATCGAAATGTTGATGAAGACGAACCAGAGGTGAATGTGATTTCTCCGGTGTTCAAGCTTCCTGAGCCTGTTGTCATCCGTTACGATGGTAGCAAGCCGAAGGTCTCTCCTTCATTGGTAATCAAGCCTGCAGGCCCTGTGCCTTATTCTTCGGATAAAGCGATCCCCTTCCGCTATAATCCAGTTGCTGTGGAAGATGGGAAGGAAGTGTCGTTGCCTTCGACTTCTGTTGTTAATATTGCTGACGTGAGCGGGTTGACCCGGAGTGGTCGTGTGTTTTCAGCACCTAAGCCTCAGGCTAGAGCTGTTGTTTCTGATTCTGCTGAGCGTCCGGTTGGGATTGTGGTGAATGTTCCGAATCCGGCACTTGCTGTTGCTAAACCCTCCTCTGTACAAAAGACTCATGTTTCTTCTGTTGGCCCGAGTGGCATTGTGAATGAAGAATGCGATGAGATGCTGAAGCTCATCAAGAAGAGTGAGTACAACGTTGTAGACCAACTTCTACAAATGCCGTCCAAGATCTCCGTGCTATCTTTGCTACTGAATTCAGAACCCCATAGGGAGGCTCTGCAGAAAGTTTTGGACTTGGCTTATGTTGATCATGATGTCACAATCGAACAGTTTGACAGTATAGTTGCAAACATTACTGCTTGCAACACTTTGAGTTTCTGTGACGCTGATCTCCCTGAGGAGGGAAGAGACCACAACATGGCTTTACATATTTCTATGAATTGCAAGACCGACGCCATGTCCAACGTACTGGTGGGCACTGGGTCATCTTTGAATGTACTGCCAAAATCCACTCTTTCGAAGCTGTCATATCAGGGGCCTCCCATGAGGCAGAGTGGTGTTGTTGTGAAAGCTTTTGATGGGTCGCGTAAGACCGTGATTGGGGAAGTTGATCTCCCAATCAAAATTGGACCAAGTGATTTCCAAGTTACCTTCCAGGTTATGGATATCCACCCATCTTATAGTTGTCTCCTTGGTAGACCATGGATTCACGAGGCTGGCGCCGTGACATCCACCCTACACTAGAAGCTGAAATTCGTTAAGAATAAGAAACTGGTTGTGGTAGGGGGAGAAAAGGCTCTCCTGGTTAGCCACTTGTCTTCTTTCTCGTGTATTGATGCTGAGGATGAAGTTGGAACGCCTTTCCAAGCTTTGTCTATTGCTGAGCCGATTGAGAAGAAGTCTCCTTCATTCGCTTCCTATCGTGATGCAAAACTGGCCATTGAATGTGGTGCAGTTGCTGGTTTAGGGAAGATGATCGAGCTTGAAGACAACAAATCCCGGGCTGACATTGGCTATTCTTCTGGGGCATTCAACGAGCAAGGATTGTTCAAGAGTGGAGGTTTCATCCATGCTGATCAAGCTGAGGAAGCTGCTGCTATTCTAGAAGAGGATGCAGAGGACTTGAGCAACTTCATCATACCTGGTGGTGTCTGCCACAATTGGGTCGCTGTAGATGTTCCTACAGTCATTCATAGATCAGAGTAATGGTTCACTTTGTTCAAAACCCTTCTCCCATGCCAAAAGGAGAAGTGATGACATTGTTGGCAAAGCATATATACAATGATATTTCATTCAATTAATGCATTGTTAAACATTTGTTTTTCCATTTGTTTTCACTTTTTGCTTTTGCATGAAATCAGTGATCACAAAAAACCATAAAAACAAGAATAAAAGCAATCTTTTTCATCTGCATAATGGTTTGCTTGTTTAAATTCTGAAGTTTTTATTAACCAAAATCATTATGCAGGTTGATTCTAAAACCCATTGGACATAATGATCCAACGCCATCTCCCAATTTTGAATTCCCTGTATTCGAGGCAGAGGAAGATGATGTTGAAGGGATACCTGATGAGATTTCCCGTCTCCTTGAGCACGAGAAGAAGATCAATCAGCCGCATCTCGAGGATCTGGAAACAGTCAACTTGGGGTCTGAAGATTGTGTTCGTATGGTGAAGATTGGGGCACTTCTTGAAGAGTCTGTCAAGAAGGGGTTGATCAGTTTGCTACGAGAATATTCCGATATCTTTTCTTGGTCGTATGAAGACATGCCGGGTCTAGATACAGATATTGTGCAACATTTCCTGCCTTTGAAGCCTGAGTGCGTGCCAGTGAAGCAGAAGCTCAGAAGAACTCATCCAGATATGGCAGTGAAGATCAAGGAGGAAGTTCAGAAGCAGATTGATGCGGGGTTTCTGGTGACTTCCACATATCCTCAATGGGTGGCCAATATTGTGCCTGTGCCTAAGAAGGACGGAAAAGTCCGTATGTGTGTTGATTACAGAGATTTGAACAAGGCTAGTCTGCAAGATGATTTCCCTCTACCACACATTGATATGTTGGTAGACAATACAGCTAAATTCAAAGTCTTTTCGTTTATGGACGTATTTTCCGGTTATAATCAAATCAAGATGGCACCCGAAGATATGGAGAAGACAACATTCATCACACCTTGGGGAACATTCTGTTATCGAGTGATGCCCTTCGGTCTGAAGAACGCCGGAGCCACGTATCAACGTGCTATGACTACCTTGTTTCATGATATGATGCACAAGGAGATAGAGGTCTATGTTGATGATATGATTGCTAAGTCCCGAACGGAAGTTGAACATGTTGAGCATTTGTTGAAGCTTTTTCAGCGTCTGAGGAAGTTCAGACTTCGCCTGAATCCGAACAAATGTACATTTGGAGTCTGTTCCGGCAAGTTGTTGGGTTTTGTTGTCAGCGAGAGAGGTATTGAGGTTGATCCTGCAAAGGTCAAAGCAATACAAGAGATGCCTGCACCCAAAACTTAGAAGCAAGTCCGAGATTTTCTTGGCCGCTTGAACTATATTTCCAGATTCATATCCCACATGACTGCCACATGTGCGCCGATATTCAAGCTCCTCCGGAAAGATAAGTCTCATGATTGGACCGAGGATTGCCAGAAATCTTTCGACAGTATCAAAGAATATTTGTCTGAACCTCCGATCTTGTCTCCGCCTGTAGAAGGAAGACCTCTGATCATGTATTTGACTGTTCTTGAAGACTCGATGGGTTGTGTACTCGGTCAGCAAGATGAATCAGGGAAGAAAGAATCTGCTATCTACTACCTCAGTAAGAAATTTACTGATTGTGAGTCTCGGTACTCTATGCTTGAGAAGACGTGTTGTGCTTTGGCTTGGGCTGCTAAGCGTTTGCGCCAGTACATGATAAATCATACAACTTGGTTGATATCCAGAATGCATCCAATCAAGTATATGTTCGAGAAGCCTGCTTTAACCGGGAGGATTTCCCGTTGGCAGATGTTGTTGTCTGAGTATGATATTGAGTATCGAGCTCAGAAAGCTATCAAAGGTAGTATCTTGGCTGACCATTTAGCACACCAGCCGATTGAAGATCATCAGTCTTTTCAGTACGACTTCCCAGATGAGGAGATTCTGTATTTGAAAATGAAAGATTGTGATGAGCCTACACTTGATGAAGGTCCGGAACCTGGTTCCAGATGGATAATGGTGTTTGATGGCGCTGTGAATCAGTATGGAAATGGAATTGGGGCAGTAATCATTACTCCTCATGGCACGCATATTCCGTTTACAGCAAGGCTAACTTTCAAATGCACGAATAATATGGCTGAGTATGAAGCCTGTATTATGGGACTGGAAGAATGTATTGATTTGAGAATCAAACATCTTGATGTGTATGGTGATTCGGCCCTAGTTGTTAATCAGATCAAGGGAGAATGGGAGACGAATCAGCCAGGTCTCATTTCGTATAGAGATTATGCGAGGAGGATTTCAACGTTCTTTACAGAAGTTGACTTTCATCATATTCCTCGAGAGGATAATCGAATGGTAGATGCGCTTGCTACGCTTGCTTCAATGATTGTAGTCAAGTATTGGAATGAAGTTCCCAACATTGTCGTGATGCGCTTGGATAGACCAGCTCACGTGTTTGCAGTTGAAGAAGTGAATGATGACAAGCCTTGGTATTTTGATATCAAGAATTTCCTCCAGAACCAGGTCTACCCGCCTGGGGCATCTGTGAAAGATAGGAAAAATTTGAGAAGGTTGTCAGGCAGTTTTTACCTCAGTGGTGAAGTGCTGTATAAGAGAAATTTTGACATGGTTTTGCTCAGATGCGTGGATAGACACGAAGCAAACCTATTGATGCTTGAGGTCCATGAGGGTTCATTTGGTACTCATTCCAATGGACATGCCATGGCTAGAAAGATGTTGAGAGCAGGCTACTATTGGCTGACAATGGAGTCTGACTGCTGCAAATATGTGAAGAAATGCCACAAGTGTCAGATTTATGCGGATAAGATTCATATACCTCTGACACTTCTGAATGTGATTTCATCACCATGGCCTTTCTCTATGTGGGGAATTGACATGATCGGCATGATTGAACCGAAAACGTCCAATGGGCACAGGTTTATTCTCGTAGCAATTGATTACTTTACCAAATGGGTTGAAGCCGCTTCGTATGCGAATGTGACCAGGCAGGTGGTTGTGAAGTTTATCAAGAACCAGTTGATTTGCCGTTATGGTGTGCCAGATACGATCATTACTGATAATGGATCTAATCTGAATAATAAGATGATGGATGAGTTGTACGCTGAGTTCAAGATTGCACACCATAATTCCTCTCCCTACAGACCTAAGATGAATGGGGCTGTTGAAGCTGCTAATAAGAATATCAAGAAGATTATCCAGAAGATAACAGTTACGTACAAAGATTGGCATGAGATGCTGCCATTCGCTTTGCATGGATATCGCACATCTGTCCGCACTTCAACAGGGGCAACCCCTTTCTCTCTTGTTTACGGCATGGAGGCTGTTCTCCCAGTAGAGGTGGAGATCCCATCAATGAGAGTCTTGATGGAAGCCAAGTTGACTGATGCTGAATGGATTCAGAGTCGTTATGACCAACTGAATTTGATTGAAGAGAAGCGATTGACTGCCATGTGTCATGGTCAGTTATATCAGTAGAGAATGAAGAAAACATTCGATAAGAAGGTCAAGCCCCGTGTGTTCCGAGAAGGTGACCTCGTGCTCAAGAAAGTCTTGTCTTTCGCGCCCGATTCCAGGGGCAAGTGGACTCCAAACTATGAAGGTCCATATGTTGTTAAGAGAGCCTTTTCAGGCGGTGCTTTGATGCTTACAACAATGGATGGGGAGGATTTCACTCGTCTTGTGAATTCAGATGCAGTCAAGAAATACTTTGCCTAAAAAAAAAGTATATAAAAGAAAAACAGAATAGCTCGCTAAGTTGAAAACCCGAAAGGGCGGCTTAGGCAAAAATGAGTATCTCGGTGGAGAACCCGAAAGGGCGATCCAGGCAAAAGTTAGAGACTTTGAAAAAAAGATATTTGCATCCCGCTAGATTGAGTACCTCACCCTGGGGAAATCTAGGCAAAAATTAGGGATTTGGCAAGTAACTGCATCCTGACAAGACTTTCTGTTCCACAGCTGTCTTTTCGTTAGAGATTCTCGATTCGTCATCAACTGAAGCTTCGAATACATCGAGATTCAAATTGGTAGAGAAAGGATCATTATGTTCAATGTAGCCCTCTTCCAATATATATCACTGATTTCAAATTTGTACAGATCTATGGAGTCTTGCCATTTGCAGGCTACCATTCCATCAAATAAATTTGAGCTCTTATCCAATTATTTGCACTCTTATTTGTTTCAATTCAACAAATGTTTTGCATGTTTTAATTGATAAAATATCATTGTTTTAAACAAATAAATTTTTTCAAAATTTGTTGTTTTAAACAAAGTGAACATTCACAATGATGAAAGGATACTTAAGAATTTCTCAGTGCTCTCCCGAGGGTGGCATGATTTCCAACAGGTAAGACATTTGTTCATATTCCTGGCTTGGTTGTATCCTTTTTTTCTCCAGATTTGTTGTTGGGGTTGTTCCCCAAGCAGAGCTTTTGTTGGGATGGTTCCCCAAGCAGAATGTTGGTTAAGACTTTACAATCCTCTCCAACAGTATTCTCCCCCAGCATGGGTGCTTTCTTTTGGAAGATTCAGTGGTTGGTGGGTTGATGTCTCGGTACTTTACCACTTTCCTCAGCACAGTCGCTAGCAGGGTTTGTTGATATGATATGCTATATTCCTCCCCATCGGAGCGCTTGTTGAGGTTTTCACCTCTTACCCCTTCAGCAGAGCAGTGTTTATTTTCCTCCTCCGCAGTTGTTGGGTTTCTCTTGGAAGGTTTAGCATTTGGTGGTTGATCCCCAGCTCTCCTCCTCATCCCCAGTTGAACCGCCAGTAGATTTGTGGTATGGTGGATTGTATCTATGTGATTCCTCAATAAAGTTGGTATCCCCAACAGAGTCAGGATCCCCGCCAAGAGTTGGTATTCTCAACAGAGTTGTTTTTGTGGCAGTTTCTGCCTGTTGAAATCTCCGTTTCCCCAGTAGGATCGGTTGGTTGATTTCCTGATGCTTTTGATCCTTAGTAGAGTGGCTTGTTGCAGAATCTACTTTTGTGATCTATTTTTCCCTCAATGGGTTTGTCCCTAATGGAGTGGCTGGCAGTATTCCCAGTAGAGTTGCTTGTGCAGTTAGATTCTACATGGATGATCTGTTCTCCCTTTGTGGGTTGTTCCCCAGTGGAGTTATTTGGAGTTGCTTTCGTGGCAGTTCTCGCCTGTGCAGTGAACTTTTGTTTCCCAGTTGATACTGAGAATCCCCCTGCAGATACCTCGGGATTTCTTCATTTCCCCAACAGATTTGTCTTTGTGGCAGTTTTTGCATGTTGTGACTTTTTGTTCCCCAGTTGGGTTGATTGTTGATCCATCACTCAGAGATTTTGTGATTTCTTTGATATCTCTGACATCTTTTGCCTCCCCGCAGATCTTTGCTTTTCAGCTTGTGGATCTCCAGCAGATTGGCTTTCCAGTTGGTTTTTCCCCTGGAAGTGTAGTACCGGGCGTTTGATTCCTGGACCCTGTTTGTGTTAGATATGTCTGTTTTGTCAGCATTCATCAAACATAAATTTTGCATATTCATGCGTACTCATAAACATTCAGATATTCATGTTGCATTTTTTCCATATATCTTTTGTTTGTTGTCACCTGCTATGGGTGACATAGATCTCTCCAATAGATCTTCCCAAGCAGACGTTGGGTGTTTAATCTCTCGATATAGAGTCAGCCCCATAAGCAGAAAGTGTCTGTCTTTCCTTCTACAGTTCCCCACTGAGATATAACCTCGTGGATGACGGTTTCTTCCGTTTCCTCCCAACACATATATTGGGATGGATATTCCTATTGAGCTATATCCTCATAGGACGAGTCTTGATTCAGTCTGTCTTTTCGGATCGATCCCGAATTGGCTAATTTTTCAACTGTTTCTTGTGCTTCCCTGTGGAATAAATGAATGAATTGCCCAGTAACTGGCAATAGTTCTTTTTATCCCCAGCAGAGTTTGGGCCTTTACCCTTATACCGGTAGTTGTAAGTCCTATGTTCCTTTTCCTCTTGGCGAAATTTATGGTTATATACCTTTCATTCCTCAGCAAGAGTCTATTGGTTTTCTACCTAGTATTCGGTAGTCGTAAATCCTACGTTTTCCTGCTCTTCAGCAGTTGGTGGTTTGTTATAAACCCTATTTTGTTTCCCGTGCTGAATTGTGATTCTTTCATTCCCCACGTGGAGTTGCTGGTTTTCTACCTCGTATTCGCTAGATGTAAACCCTATCTTTCTATCCTTATCAGAGTTGTTGGCTACTACCCAGTATTCGGTAGTTATAAGTCCTATCTCCCTTCCCCTAGCAGAGGTAACCTTCGTGGTTCGTTCTGGCTAATGGTGGATTTTGTGTTGTGGTTTTATCCCCAACGGAGTCTGTGCTTTTTGTGGATAATTGTCGGATGCTAGCAATTTTATCCTCAGCCAGAGTTTTGGTCTTCTACCCCGTATTCGGTAGTTATAAACCCTAATTTCTCCTCTTTGCAGAGTTAACCTTGTTGTTCATCCTAACCGATGATGGTTACTCTTTGTGGTTATCTTCATTCAATATTCGATGTCGATATTCCCTCCTTGCTCCTGGGTAATTGCCGTTTGCTAGCAATTCATCCCCAGCAAGTCCTTGTGGATAATTGCTGTTTATGCAATTCATCCCCAGCGGGTCTTCTTTCATTTATCCTTTTGTGGTAATGTTGTTGCTCCCTTTGATCGGTCATCTTTATATACCTAGTTTGGTATCCCGATGCCTTTCTTTTCGGTCGATTTACCCTTTATTAACCCAGTAACCGGTTGTGGATAATCTTCCACGCGAGTATGTTATCCACATTCTGACGGTAATGGATAATATATCTCATGCACTCTTCAGTCGAAACCTGTTGTGTTTCCCCAGTCGAGTAAGATTCGTATTCCATTTTTGCGGAATCGAATATTCTTTGTTTTTGGATAATTGTCGGATGCTTGCAATTTATCCCCTGTTGAGTTATCTTTCGTTTACCCTGTTGTTGTTGGTAACGATTGTTTCTCTTTTTGGTTGATCACCTATTATATACCTTGTAACCGGTATCTCTGGTGTCTCTTCCTTTCTCGAGTATATTATTCACGTTCTGACGGTAATGAATAATATATCTCTTTCACTCTTTGGTTGGAATCCTTTGTTGATTTTCCCCAGTAGAGTAAGATTCGTATTCTTGGTAGAATCGAATATTCCATCCTTTGATAAGTTTGCGCTTTGCTCTCTTCCGGATGATGAGTGTTTTGGCATATATACCAATTCACGTCTTCGGTAGGTCACCTATTATATACCCAGTAACCGGTATCCCTGGTGTTTCCTTCCATGCGAGAATATTGTCTACGTTCTGACGGTAATAGATAATATATCTCATGCGAGTATACTACCCACGTTCTGACGGTAATGGATATTATATCTCATGCACTCTTTGGGTTTGTTTTCCTAGCTGAGTAAGATTCGTTTTCCCGTTGTGGAGTCGAATGTCCATCCTGTAAGTCGATTTTCTTTTTTCAAGCCCTCCTTTTGGATGATGAGTGTTTTGGCATATATACCAATTCACGCTTTGGTCGGTCACCTATTATATACCCAGTACCCGGTATCCCTGGTGTTCCTTCCTTTCTGCTCCCTATTATGACCTTGGTCCCTTCTGGAGTCAGATTTTCCTGAGTTGATGTACCTTTTTTAGGTCTTTCTCAGATGTTTGGTTGATTGATATCTCTCACCCTTATACCGGTCTTAGATATTCATTCTTCCTGAGCTTGTTACCCTTATACCGGTAACACCTCATTCTTTGTTGCTTCCTCAGGAGAGTCTTTTTATTAGACCTTCTCCAGTGGAGTTTCCTATGGTGATTTTTACCCTTTTGCTGTATTGGCGTTCCCCAATATATGCAATTTTCCCCGGCAGGGAGGTTCTTTGTGAATCCTTTTCCCAGTCTGAGTCCGGATTTTCATCCGAGGTATCCTTTGTGGATAGTTTGAGTCAGCTTGAGTCTTTCCAATGGATGTGTTTTTCCTTCGGAATTCTTCTTTTCCCCAGTGCGAGTCCTTCACTCCCCAGTGAGGTCTCCAGTCCAGTCGTGCTTTGTCCATGCAGTGTCAGTATGTTCCCTAATTCAGAGTCGTGTCCTGCTCACGCATTCTTTTCTCTTTTTCTTATTCCCATGAGAGTCCTATTAGAGTCTCTGTTCCTGGTGAGTGTATTACTCCAATGGATCGTCTTTTCTCCTTTGTGGACCCATATTCCCCACAGAGGTTGTGTTCTTTTGCATGCATACATTTGCATCATGAGGTCTCTTAGGGACCAAAATTTGTCTCATTACTGTTATTTAAGCCCATTCTACCGCGTCGAGATGAAGATTTCTAAACTTCACTTCTCCGGCTAGAATGACCTTAAATAGGGGCATCTGTAAGACCCCAATTTTGCCCCTAAGATCCCTCATGGCATCATATCACATCATTCATTGCCTCAAGGATCATTGTGCACCTTGCTCCTTCCCTAGGGGTGGGTTATCTTCTGAGAGTGACTCTTGATCACCAAGCATGTTTTGCATTTGTATATCATTGCTTTTCTTTTTACCACTAACCAAAAGTACAAAAATATGTCATCTAACCTTTGTCTTGCAGATGAAGCAATTACAGGTCAAGGCAGTCAAAGGCATTCATTGAGCAATAGATGGTGGCCATTCTTGAGAATTTGGACCCCACAATCATTCACAAGAGTTCATATGAGCTATGATATCATTTTGAATCAAAATCCCAAGTGGTAGAGGCTTGAATTTCATCAGAACATTGCCAGGTCATCTGAAGGCCTAGAAAGTCAACTGCCAAGTCAACTGTGGATTTGGAGGTGGGAAGTGATTAGAAATACTTCATTCATGTTCAAACAAGTCTCATTTGACATTTCAAACATCAACATTGAAGAAAATAAAGTCAGGTCAAAACTTTCCAAAAATAGAAAGTGACCTATAATTCAAACTTGCCAAAAATGGAAAGGTTTTAACCTAACTTCAACTTCAAATTACATCTTCAAGAAAGCTTCAAATGAAATTTTGTTAAACATGAAAGTTGTAGATCTTTCTCTCCCATTTCCAAACAGTCCAAGATCATCAATTTCTCATGTGTGGTTAAAGAGATGTGATCAAAACATGGCAAAGGGTACTTGAAACTTCAAATGGGCATAACTTCTCAACCAAAACTCCAAATTGGATGGCTCTTTTTGAATTGTTCTTATTTTGACCTATAGTTTCCAAATCATGCATTGCATCACACCAATTATCATCACATGAACATTTGCCAATTCACTTGATTTTTGGAGGGAAATTATGAAGTTTAAATTTGGTGCATTGTTTAAGCATTCCACCACCACCATTGGCTCCAAAATAGAATTTTAAGTGAATTTGAAAGCAATTTCGTGCACTGTTCACCATGCATTTCATGCATAGGGTGAAAATCACATATTTGCACTTGCACATCATTTTGCTAATCACAATTACCAAATGGCTTAAGCATGATTAAAGGGTGATTAGTAGAAGGTATATAACAAAAACCCTAACTGTTTTTCAGAACAACAATCACAATTTCAGATCTAGATCAAATTCATCAAACTTTTCTCTCAAAATTTTCTCTCAATTTCTTCAAACAAATGACATTCCATTGCTTGATTCATCATCTGGAAGCATCCTTGAGCATGTTTGGAAGAGAATTCACATGAAATCGTGCCTGTTTGAAGCATATGCAAGCTTGAACTCATCCATGGTGAATCCAAATTCTGGTGGAATCACGTGCAATTGAACTTCAAGCTTTCATCCAATCAACTCTACAAGCTGCATAGAAGAAGTTTGGAGCATCACAAGGCCTGAATCACACGAATTCCAGATCTGCTCTTCAAAGAGGTTCCAAATCGATCTCTCTTTTTCTCAAAATTCTTATGCTATTATTGTAGATCTTGTGATGCTGGTTACTCTGAGCTTTAAATCATGAAATTCCATGCAAAATTGAATGAGTTAGGGTTGTTTAAAGTTTTGTGCATGAATGTTGTTGGCTTTGATTTGCTCATTGTTGAGTGTAATTTTTAAGTGTCGGGTTTTTGTTATCGTCTCCACAGGGATTGTGAGATATCACCGCCTTTCGACAGTTGTTTTAATTCTTAGCTTAAGGTAACAATGGGGTTTTGGTGTTTGTCACGGTATCTTGCATAAAAGTGTAATAAAATGCGGTAAAAGTTTTGGTTTGAATATTTGAGAAATATTGCCAAAGTTAGGGTTCGACGATCACTTTGCATGTATATGTTCGATCAACAAAAATTATAAACTCCTTTAGATGATAAACTATTTCACAAAGTCCTCCCAATGTGTTTATCTCTAACACACATTGTGAGTTTTCCCATTTTGATCCATTGTTTATCTCTAACACAATCTATCAAAATGACACCTTTTTGGTTCAACCTTATGGTGAACAAAATCATTCATTACTATCTCTAGCTAACAAACAAGATTGGATGAAAACCTAGGTTAAGAGTTGGTAAACATCTCTCGATCATAAACCAACACAAAGAGTTTTCAATAAGAACAAAGTTTTCACCATATATTCACCATTAAAGAGTTTACAAATGAAGATCCTTACATTTACACACAAAGCTAATGATCATCTACATCTAACCTTGACAAAATGAAGGACTTAGCTACTCATTTTCATGGTAGCTTGTTCAACAAGTTTCAGAAGAAGGTTGATCAACATCCGAGTCGAATAATCGAGATTGGATGGGAATCCACCTTCTTTTTGTGAAAGATTGTTAAGAGATGAAGAGAAATGGTTTCTAGGTCACAAAAGATCCTTAGAGCAATGCTGGACAATATCTAAAAAAAGTACAAAAGTATGGGAAGTAAGGTATGGCTCCAAAAAGTAGCCCTTGCTACTTATAGAGCTGCTACTGAGCTGTCATGCTCGCTAGGCGAGCAGAATGGCTCGCCTAGCGAGCCCCTAAATGAGGCACCTGAGGCACCTGCGCCCAGAGAAATAACCATTGGCAGACTGTCATGTTCGCTGAGCGAACAAAACCTTCGCCTAGCGAAGGTCATGCTTCAACCTTCGCTCCAGCGAGCTTGAGAGGTTTTGCTACTGGAATACTCGTTGGGAGCTCGCTAAAGGCTCGCCTAGCGAGTGAGTGCTGGTTGCGCTTTTCACCAAGTCTGGACGTGTTCGCCACACACCTCGCTGGAAGCTCGCCTAGCGAGTGTGGTGATGTTTGCCACTGTAAAATACTGGAGCTTTTCGCTGGACGCTCGCCTAGCGAGTCCTTCGCCACAGCCCTCGCCTAGCGAGCAAGCTGATGAATGCTTGTTTTATTTGATCCCTTTGCCAAATTTCTTGTGTCTTCATTTTCTATTATTTCATGCCTACTTCCTGCACAATAACACACAAATCAAAGGTACCAAGATCGTTTATCATTGTATTGCATTTCATCTAAAACAAAGGTGGTTTCGAACACTTTAGCAAGGAAATGGAGTGAAAGATACCCATATTTGATAGCTCAAATAAGTACTTTTGGGTATCTAACAACTCTCCCCAACTAGATTCTTGCTTGTCCTCAAGCAAAGTATGCCTCTTGAAGGACAAGAGGATTTGCTTTAAGAGAAAAGTTTCTCCGAAGTTGGATAAAACGGCTCAAACACAAGCGAATCAGCAGATACAATTTTCCAACGGTTCGAATAAAATAATACACAAGAACTAAGACTTAGTAGCAATGCGAAATATGTATCTATCTACAACAATATTATCTTGAATGAATCACCCTATCTCTCCTCTTCGAATAAGGATTGAAGAAATTACGCGTTTGCAACCGCGGGAATAATCTCACTCTCTAACAAACAATGAAGAAATCAATTCAATTCATACAATGTCTAACAATTATAAATGGTAATGTGGAAGCACAAAGATCACTAAGGGCTTTTCGGTTGAAGCTTGGTTAGGTTAACAAACAAGGGTCATTTCTAAGGCCATTGAAAACGAAATTGCCGATGCAAAAGAGACATTCACTGTACATTATTCACACATCTCAACTTCGTTCCATTTATTTCTCATTTGAAACCTTCACAACTCTTATTTCACAACTCAATTTTTGTTTTTCACTATTTTTCTTCCAAGCAAGCATTCATTTTTATTTTCTCTATATTTTTTTTTCTTTCACATCATATTTACAAAACAGATGTTTCTCTTTTCTATATTTTATATATATTTTTTTTTTATTCTTGCTCGGTTTTTCAAGAGTTGTGGCACTTACCGATTCTCAGTTTCGTTCTCCCTAACTTATTTCTTACTCACCCTAAGTGAATGCTCTTGACTTTTTACGGCAAAAGAACAATTATCAAAATTTTCCGGGTTTCAAGAAAAAGATTTTTGAAATCTCGCTTTATTTCAAGCTAAGATTCAACTGTTTAAGCTCAAAGGGGTTAACGAATACTCTCTCTGCTCACAGGTAAGTTGTATTTGGAACTGGTTATGCTCGATAGAAAACAAGTGCCTTGATCATTTCTAATTGCTTCCACATATTCACAATAATAAAAGACAAAGCATGAATCAAATGAATCAACAAAGCTTATTAGAATCCAGCATTTAAGTGTAAAATGGAGGTTTCCTCACAATTTGTGGTTTTAAGTCCTAGATGAAACATTCATTCAATTATGTTGCAAAAAGACAATACTCAATTACAAAAAAGAGTAAAGTTCTTAGTGCATTCTAAAATTCTAGCCGGAGGTAACCATGTACCTTAGCCTTGTTCACTTGTTTATTTTTATCATTGCCATCCAAGCTCGGATGCACCTTCATTGGATACTTCTTTGAGGAGCAACCAATCTAGAAGGTTTGCCACTCAACCAACCAAAAATTTATTAAAACAAACAAAATTTAAAACGTAAGTAATAATATTAACTTCAAAATTTAAAATTGTTCATGGGGGACAAAACACCCCAAAAGTACATAGCCAAAATCAAAATACATAATTCTGAAAATACAATAGAAATAAAACATAACATGAAAAATAAAATAACTTAGCCCTCCACGGACTCATAACCCTCATCAGTACCGGCCTCAGAACCGGTAGCCTCATCATCATCATCATCTCCATCAGCAGCACCAGAAGACGCACCAGCACCCGCCCCCTCTCCAAACACAGGCCTGTCCATAGGCCAGTTAGATTTAAGCAGAAACTGCTCACGCATCATCAATGAGTGATCACCGGTGGGGTCACGTCCCTACAGCTGTAACAGCTGCATAGAATCGTGCATATCGAGCATGGCACGCTGAGTTGCCGCCATCCAGTCCCAGTTGTAATTGCAGACAGCCTGCTGGTAAGGATCGGGTCCGAGAGTAGAAGTACCAGGACCATCAGAAGCCCGGGTACCCTTAGCAGCTGAACTCCCCGGCAACGGCTCCATTTTGTTGAGTGTAATTTTTAAGTGTCGGGTTTTTGTTATCGTCTCCACAGGGATTGTGAGATATCACCGCCTTTCGACAGTTGTTTTAATTCTTAGCTTAAGGTAACAATGGGGTTTTGGTGTTTGTCACGGTATCTTGCATAAAAGTGTAATAAAATGCGGTAAAAGTTTTGGTTTGAATATTTGAGAAATATTGCCAAACTTAGGGTTCGACGATCACTTTGCATGTATATGTTCGATCAACAAAAATTATAAACTCCTTTAGATGATAAACTATTTCACAAAGTCCTCCCAATGTGTTTATCTCTAACACACATTGTGAGTTTTCCCATTTTGATCCATTGTTTATCTCTAACACAATCTATCAAAATGACAACTTTTTGGTTCAACCTTATGGTGAACAAAAGCATTCATTACTATCTCTAGCTAACAAACAAGATTGGATGAAAACCTAGGTTAAGATTTGGTAAACATCTCTCGATCATAAACCAACACAAAGAGTTTTCAATAAGAACAAAGTTTTCACCATATATTCACCATTAAAGAGTTTACAAATGAAGATCCTTACATTTACACACAAAGCTAATGATCATCTACATCTAACCTTGAGAAAATGAAGGACTTAGCTACTCATTTTCATGGTAGCTTGTTCAACAAGTTTTGGAAGAAGGTTGATCAACATCCGAGTCGAATAATCGAGATTGGATGGGAATCCACCTTCTTTTTGTGAAAGATTGTTAAGAGATGAAGAGAAATGGTTTCTAGGTCACAAAAGATCCTTAGAGCAATGCTGGACAATATCTAAAAAAAGTACAAAAGTATGGGAAGTAAGGTATGGCTCCAAAAAGTAGCCCTTTCTACTTATAGAGCTGCTACTGAGCTGTCATGCTCGCTAGGCGAGCAGAATGGCTCGCCTAGAGAGCCCCTAAATGAGGCACCTGAGGCACCTGCACCCAGAGAAACAACCATTGCCAGACTGTCATGTTCGCTGAGCGAACAAAACCTTCGCCTAGCGAAGGTCACGCTTCAACCTTCGCTCTAGCGAGCTTGAGAGGTTTTGCTACTGGAATGCTCGCTGGGAGCTCGCTAAAGGCTCGCCTAGCGAGTGAGTGCTGGCTGCGCTTTTCACCAAGTCTAGACGTGTTCGCCACACACCTCGCTGGAAGCTCGCCTAGCGAGTGTGGTGATGTTTGCCACTGTAAAATACTGGAGCTTTTCGCTGGGCTCTCGCTGGACGCTCGCCTAGCGAGTCCTTCGCCACAGCCCTCGCCTAGCGATCAAGCTGATGAATGCTTGTTTTATTTGATCCCTTTGCCAAATTTCTTGTGTCTTCATTTTCTATTATTTCATGCCTACTTCCTGCACAATAACACACAAATCAAAGGTACCAAGATCATTTATCATTGTATTGCATTTCATCTAAAACAAAGGTGGTTTCGAACACTTTAGCAAGGAAATGGAGTGAAAGGTACCCATATTTGATAGCTCAAATAAGCACTTTTGGGTATCTAACACTCATGATAGTTGGAATTAGGCTAAACCATGCATGGATTCGTGCTCTATGTTGAAGGATCTACACAATGATATGTTCAATTGCGAATTCTTGAAAAATTGTTCTTGCTGCATCTTACTGTTCATGCATTCGCGATGAAGATGATGTTGTTCATGATTAGGCCACGCTTTTGATCTTTCTGAAGCATAAATCTGTTGCTGTAGGTGTTAGTTTAGGGCTCGCTTGTGATTGGTTAATTCAAATGGCCATGCTGCGTTCTTATTGGTCCATTTTGTTGACCATGCATGTTGACCTGCCAGCGTTTAAATGGAACGCTGCGTTTCATGCAGCCTGGCGCCATAATTCAAATTGCGCCTTAGTTCGATTTCGGCCTGTAGCATACATTTTCAAATGCTTCATATGATTTTCCATTTCCCTCCTATTTCATATACATGCTTCACATCATTTTTTTAATTTTTCATCATCTTACAAAATTCATATATAATTGAAAAATCATCCAAAAATTATAAGGTTTTTTGCATTGCATTCCTTATCTTGTCTATTATTTTTTTATCATTAATTCCAAAATTGTGCTTGGCTGGATTTCATTTTATGCTAGGGTGTTTGAACATGTATGCATTTTGTACCTTGCCTTGCTTATTCATTTGTGAAATGCTGGTTGTTTATCCAATGATTCTGAAAATTTGCATGATGAAACTAGACTCTTTGTTGGACATTTTGGTGTTGATTTGGTATTTTTACCATTTATCATTTCTGTTTTATGATCATGTTAAGTTGGTGTGACAATTTGTGTCACACCTTTGCTTGTTCAACTTATGTGATGTGTTTGCTTTGCCAAATGATCTCCAGTTATCCTGATTTTTTGTGTGATGCATGTTATGGATGTTGTGAATGTGAATGATTTTTCTTGGAATTATTTGAATCATTTCTGATTTAATTGAGATTTTTCATTCTGGTTGATCACATTTGAGCTTTAAAATTGCCTTGAACTTCAATTGATCATGAAATGCTTTTGCTTAATGATATTGATATGAGACCTTTTGGATTGTTTCAAGATGTGTTTGAAGTTGATTCATGTTAATTTCCAGCTTCTGTTTTGAATTTTTTCTCTATCTTTGACCCTAGGTTTTGACCTAGTGGTTTGCCTCTCACATTTGAGTTGTGATTTCAGGTTGAACATCCAAGTTACTTGGTTATTGATGCTCCATCATTTGAGCATTGATGTTTGCCTTTGATTACTAATATTTGTGTGTTTTGTAGGTTGATGTTGACTCAATTGAGTTTGACCTTTGGCTTACACATTTGTGTACATTGGGATTGTTTGTTGCTTATTGACTGTTGTTTGATTGTCTGAACTTTGTACTGATTTGTTTGATGTTCCCACAGGTACATAAGTTGCTTTAAGTTCACTTGAACTTTGCTTTTGCTTAGTTGCTTAACCACTTAGGTATAACCTCTAATCTTCATGTAGTCTGGAAGACCTGTCCTGTTATGTGGGCAGGCACCTGTCTGAAGTCCTCCTTAAGAGGCAATGCTTGTGATTGTTTACTTTTTGTGCCAAGCAGGAAAAGTCCTCATATGAGGCAATTGGCAGATAAAAGAGATGTCTAATCCATCTCCTGCTATTCAGTGTGTCATTCCTTTGCTCACACAATGGGTTGATGCATTGTGAATACTAACCCAAGATCTTATAGAGTCAAATCACTTATGGAGAAGAGTTCCAACTTTCTGAACTCCCACACTTTCTATTGTTTAAAGCTCTCCCAGGCCAGGGATAAGAGCTATGAGGCACACCCCTCATCTCCATTTAATTTGCTTCACCCTAACTCTCAATGTTAGGGTTAAGAGCTCACATTCCCCATTCCAGTTGGCTGTAAAGCCTAACCTTGTTTGAGCCTAATTGCTTGTGTATAGTGTGTGCTAATTGACTTGTTTGATTGCTTACCTAATTCATCTGTGCATATTTGTTTATGTGTGCCTTTGTGCATTTATCATCATTAATTGTACATAATTGCATGATCATTGTTCATATCTTTGTGACACTTTTGTTTGTCCATTGAGGAGTCAATTGTAAGTCCATTTATTGGCATTTGTTTCCTATGATTTGGAAGGAGTTGGGACTAAGACCATTGATTGGCATCCTATTTCCTTGGAGTCGAGTGTAAGACCATTTATTGGCAACTTATTTCCTTTTGCTTATTGCATTTGTTTTGTTTGTTGTATGTGAGGAGTCAATTGTAAGCCCATTTATTGGTAGTTGTTTCCTATGATCATTCTTGGGAGATTGGTATAAGTCCATATATTGGCATCTGATATCCATGTTTTGTTTTGCCTTAGGATATTGGTATAAGTCCATTTATTGGCATCTGATATCCATGTTTGTTTTAGGAGATTGGTGTAAATCCATTGATTGGTATCCGGTATCCACTTTTGTTTGGGAGATTGGTGTAAATCCATTGATTGGTATACGGTATCCACTTTTGTTTGGGAGATTGGTGTAAATCCATTGATTGGTATCCAGTATCCACTTTTGTTTGTCAGATTGGTGTAAGTCCATTGATTGACATCCGGTATCCATTTGCTTTGTTGTTTATTTGCTTATTGCTCATTGCCTATTCCAAAGGAATCACTTGGATCATCTACATATGATCTCAAGAGGTGAATATCTAAGAAGTTTTACACCCCTTCACCCTCCCACCTTTTTGTTTCTTAAACCTCCATTTGCATGTTAACCCAAACTTGAAAACTATTGTGCAAACATTCTCATCTCTTTTCAAAGTAGAAACCTAGGCCATAAGCCTTTGATTTTTCAAACTTCATTTTCATAATACTTCTTCTGAATTGAATTCTAATCATACTTTGACCCTCTTTTGTGAATAAATTCTAATTGGTTAATCCAACTCATTCAATTGTTTTGTGGCTTTGTCCATCTTTGATAAGTTTTCATACATTAGCCATAGATCTCAATTATCTTAGTCGTTGATGTTAATCTCACCTTTTTGTCCTTAGTGATTGAATTGTAAGACTTCCTTGCTTATCATAGGGTTAACCCCTCACTAGCAAGTTGAAGCTTTTCTCACACGGTGGACTTGTTGTTTGTATAAGGTTGAGTTTTCTCCCGTGGATAACGAAAGACCTTAGGGCTTTTATTTTAAAATGAACCCACTCATATTTTGGAAATCTTTTAGCCGAACTACGAGGTTTTGATCCTGTAAAGGTACGTAGGCAATGGTTATCCATCCAAACACAAAAATAATAACTTGTATATTCTTTCTTCATCCCTTCATTCATGTTTGCACAATAAATATTTCATAAACAAATAACATTTCGTACAACAAGTGTGAAAAGGGCTCCCTAGGAGTACCTAGGACGTTTTGGGTGCCTAACACCTTCCCATTGCGTAATTTACCCCTTACCCCGATCTCTGATCTTTTCATTAGTTTTCTATGTGTAAAACTTCTTAGGCTTTTGTTCGCTTTTTAGCCATTCCTTTGGATAAATAAAAGTGCGGTGGCGACTCGATTCTTGGTATACTTTGCTTTTGGTTTAATCAATAAATCATAAAGTGACGAATACACCGCTACAGATTGCTTAACAGAGCGCTAAATTTGTGACACAAAAGGTATAGCATTCTAGTTAGTGAGATTGTAAGTCTCCCCTCTTTCATGGTATTATGTAAGAACTTGGCCTTTTTTCCTTCCTTTGGAAGATGTCTTGGCTCAAGGATTCATGCTTGTGATAAGTGGGTTGAGTGTTCTCCAAATAATGACTTAAAAAATGAAAAGCAAAAGCAAAACAACACTAACTTCTAACTCATTAACCACTAACTTTTAATTTCAAGCCATTTACTTTAATGTCATTTAATTTTAGTCTTTATTCATTTTGCCATTATTCATACCATTCAAATTGTTTATGTTATTGCAATTTTCACTTTATCCACCTTGACCATATTGTGTGATATGTTCCATTTTGTATATATTTTGTTTGCTTGTGTGGTCTTTAACCATTAATGTACATAATAACAACAAAAACCATAAAAAAAAACTTTTGTGTGGACTGTTGACTTGATCGTGGACAAATGGACTTAGAACTTAGGCAACATTCCTATGCTAAAGGACTTGGCCAATGCCAACTTTCTATGAAACCAAGTGATTGCAATTTGAAACTTCATCTGATACATCTTTGAAGATCCCTTTGATTTCATCTGCAACATGATCATTGTGAAACTGTTATTTTGAACTTGTGACTTATGGAATTCATCTGTACATGGGCTAATTTGAAGAAGATCATGGAGTGGCTAAGCTTGGATGTGGCTATCTTTATTTGATGCCTTGCTCTTCAAGATAATATAATTATGCATTTGTGTGTTGCTTGATTCTAAAATGTCCAAGGGAATTTGGGTTTCTGTTGACATTCTTGTGTATTGGATTGCTACCCACTGGTCAGATCTTTTCAACCCTTAACTTTTAATTTTGTGAATAGGATTAGTCTCTTCATATATTGTTTATTTGGTTCTGGTTCTGATACTTCTACAAGTTGTATGTTATCTAGGCTAGAATCCCTCTGAGTCAGAAACCTCTTGGTATTCTTGACTCCAGAAACATCAACACGTGGTATCTCAAACGTGTGGCCTTGGATCTACTAGACAATTGTCTAGCTCAGAACTCCAAAGCCAAACTATTGAGATCCCCTCGAGCAGTATGCATATTTTTGAGATTAGACAACCATCATTAGCTGCATTTAATTCTCCCCACACTTCTCAACTCAGATTTTAGCACTATTAATTATTTTTGTGTCCCCTATTGGTTCTAACGCTACGATTTTGCATGTGTCATGTTTATGTATATATTTTGACATAATTCCCACTTTCACACTTTTCACTCCCACAACTTACACAAACCTTGTGCCTTCATTCTTTATGCAACTTCAACATCTCTTGCAACCTTCATCTTCATAGCAATCTTCATCTTCTACAACTGCAAATGGATCCTTAACAACAAGATGTCTTTGAGTACTTTCAACAGATGAATGTTGTTGGGAAAATGGTTAAAGCTCCACAAAAGATTACAACTCTCGCTGCAACTCACTCAACAACCTCATACCAAGAACCCCATGTTCTTGATCTCCCCCCACATATAAACTTACAAATCCTTTTGAAACACTGGAAGTTTTATGTGAGCTATTGGTTAATTTTGACAACCTAAAGATAAATGGAATAGACCTTACTGAGGAACTGGAAAACCAAGGATGGGGAAACTACTTTCAAAGGCTTTATGGTCCAATGTACAAATTCCCGGTGAAGGAATTATGAAGGTTCGCAGATTGTGACAATCACTGCTTTGTGTCCTATGTTCTAGGGATAAAGACTGCTATCACAAAGAAGTCTATTGCAAAGCTGCTAAACATGGAAATAGTAGGAGGCAGAAGAATCTACAACATCAATCCTAGGGTAAAGTATATGTCCTAGGAAATCATCCCATCTAACATCTGAGAGTTTGGTTGTAGATTATTATGGGAACTATCCACCACCGTCCAGTGTCAAGCTCCTCTGACTACATTAATACATATCAGAAGTGCATTCTGTATTGTTTACATAAATGGTTGAAGTTGAATCTCCCCTCCCTGCACTTCAAATATCTTAGGGACTCAGTTAGAGACACAAGGAACAATATGAAGCCCATAAATTACATCCCTCTAGGGAGACTAATTCTTGACATTCTCATTGAGTGTAGGCTGGTGGACCATCTGATCTCTCTCAAACTGATAGAGGATGTCACCATGGATGTGGGCAAGCCTCTAAACACCAAGAATATGAAGAGTATGAGGGTCATTGATAACGTTAGAGTCAAATCTACCTTGGACACCTCTTGGGAATCTCTGAAGGATCAGAGGAAGATACCAAATGGATTGTATCTTTTCTCTAAGATTGATCCCCCAAAGGTAATAGCTCACTACGTTCAAGATCTAGAGTCTCAGGGAATTGACATCTATGGGTTCTCCGTGGATTTGCTACCAGAACAACTACCCAATTTTCTAAAGAGGAAGAGAGGGCACTCTGAGAAGAGGAAGAAGAAGAAGACTCTAAAGCTAGGAGAATCTTCAGTATTATAATAATATGTACCTCTAAGCTCCTCCGCTCCAAGTAAGTCTCTTATTTCCGAAGCTCCCATCAACTTCGGTTCTAGGAAAATACCTTCTTCCCTACCTCAACCACCCCTTATAATCTCTCCTTATGAACCTACTATCTCCATCCCTATTCTTTCAGAACCCCAAACTTCTGAACCACTTGTTTCTGAACCTACCACATCCTCACCCCACTACCTCATTTCAATCTAACCTCCATCTCACTCCTCATATCTGAAGTCCTATATCTAAGCGAACCAATGTCACCTCCTTTATCCACTCTCAAATCTCCTCCACAGTATGACCTCTCATCTGACTCTGGACATTCAGATGTTCCTGACTCTACCTCTCCCATTTTGGCATAACTTATAGCCACAACAGACTCTAAACAGACTAAGTCTGTACCAGAAGCCTCTGAACCTATACCACCCCCTTCTGCATCCACTTCAGAACCCTCAGAAACCCTACCACCTCCTTTTGAACCTATCATTGAACCCTCTGAAACCATTCAAAATCCCTATGAACCTATACATCAAACCTCTGAACCTGACCCAACCTTTCCAATCCTTGAAGAGGTATTTTCCAAGTTCTCAGAGAACATAGTTGTGAGGCTCAGGCATCTATCTAATGAATGTGGACTAAGTGACAATCCTTCTGATGTAAGGACTCACTGGAATGGGCTTCTCAGGTGGTTGACATCTAAAGTCTTTAAGCTCAAGGGACTCTCTAAACAAGTGAGAAATGACTATATTAGAAGAGCCGAGGAAATACTGGTGGCACGTCTAGCGCAAGAAGCTGAGAAACATACAAGGAAGGAAGCTGAAGAAAGGGCTGGAATAGAAGCTGAAGAGAAGGCCATATTAGAAGCTGAGAAGAAAGTTGTCGTTGAAGCTGCTGCTGTAGAAGATGAAGCTAAAGCTAAAGATGATGCTGAAGAGGTTGTACGCACAGTTGTAGAGGAAGCTGCAAAGACTTCTGAGGTTGCTCTGACTCGAGGTGAGTCATCAACATCTGATCTCGCTCCTTTGGTGCTCAAGACTCTGGAAGAGCTTTAGAAGGAATAGTAATTAGTGAGAGCCAGACTCGACCAACAAGATCAAGTCAACTCTAGTATCCAGAACCTGCTTTCCCAACTACTTTAGAGGATGCCTCCTTCAAACCCTTAGGAACGCTAGGACTATTTGTTTGTACTTGTTAGTTCTAAGAGTTTTTGCCTCTGAGGCATTTCTTCTCTATGTTTTTCCTCTATGTATCTCTCTGATATTTTAATGAAATTTTGTTTGGCTTCTGTGAATTACTTTTGTTTTTTAACTTTTTTAGTCTAACAAAAAGGGGGAGAAATAAATAATATTCTTTCTGATGAAATAAAATATCTAACTCTCAGAATTCCCTGCTTACATTCTAATATTAAAAATCAATTGCAAAGTCTAATTATTTTTACAGGATATATCTGAACAAGGAAAACTGAGTCAGTATCTGAACAAGCAAAGCAACCTAAGAAACTCTGGTAAGAAACTCTCTAACCCTGAAAACCTCTCTGATACAAATACTAAAAAAAAAAATTCTTAGTATCAAACTTAGGGGGAGATTGTCAATCTCAGGGGGTCATACTATATTTGACTTTGATTCACTCTTTAATCTGTATCTTGTAAAGTATCATTATTTCATCAGAAGTCTAAGTTTTTGTCATTATAAAAAAGGGGGAGACTGTTAGAACAAGATTTTGTTCTACAATATATCTCTAAGTTTTGATGATAACAAAAGAATGAAACAATTTGGTACCCTAATAATTTTTCTAAGTGTGCAAGGTTCTAAGGAAAAATGAATCTGAGGAAAACAGTATCTGGCTTCTAATGTTGTCCAGAAAAGTTGATCCAAAAATGAAGATATCATATATGGATCTGAACAAAAACACTTCTGAAGTATCACATACATAATCAGACAAATGAAGTTCGTATATGAAAACTCTACAGCTGATGACTCTGCAAGATAACATCAGAAGACACATTATATGAAGACTAGTCAAGCTAACATCTAAAGACTACTCAACAAACAACTATCTGAAGAACAATTAACAAAATATCCAAAGACTACAAGCTTCTACTAAACGACTCTGACTCCACTCTGAATCACGCCCAACAAATCATATGACTCATCAAAATCAGAAACTTAATCAAGGAGTATTCTAAGTGTTGATTCTTGTAAGAACAAAAATTGTTCTACAACAGATTCTAGGATTTTGATGATAACAAAGGATGAAACCAAAAATGGCACTCTAACGAAAAGTTTCTAAGTGTGCAGGATTCTAAACTAGAAGAAAGGAATTTGATTACGTCATCAGATATAGAATCCAATCAGATACAAATGATCAAAAGCATCTGAAGTAGAAACGCGCTCAAGAAGGTCTAACTCTGAGTAAAACAGTAGAATACCAGAAGCATCTGTAGAAGAAGTGCGCTCTAGAAGTTCTAACTCTGAACAATGGTATATCTGAATTCCAGAAGCTCTCAGCGTCATCTGAAGACATCATCAGAACTCTAAAAGATCAACATCAGAAGCTCCGAATCCACATAGCAAGATCTCAGATTAACAGAGTCACGTAGATTCTGATAATGGATTTCCTATTTCAGAAAGAGTAACGTCAACTTCGAATTTAAATGGAAAGGAACTATTATTGGAAAGAAGTTATTCAGGGAGACAAAGTTGTTTTGGCAAGAAACAACAAAAGTTATGGCATTAATTTCTATTCAAGACAAAATATCTGCCATCAAAATTCAATGGTCCTTTCACCTCTATATAAAGGACAACAAACAGCAGAGAGAAAAACACCAGCGCACATAAACCTTTTCCTCTCTCTCTCTCAATCTTTCACGAAGCTTTTGCTTAGAACGTGAAACATTTTTTTGGTCTCACTGTTGTAATATTTGCTTTATCCTAGAAGCACTCTAGATTACAAAGTCTTCTTATCTATTATTTTATTTCCTCAAGTGACTATGCGTAGTCTGTATACTTGAGAGGACTAAGAGATCCATCTCTTAGACGTTGGTTGTAATAATCTTTCAAGATTAGTGGATTAAGTCCTTATTGAAGGCGAAATCACCTTGGCCGGGTGGACTGGAGTAGCTTTGTGTTATAAGCGAACCAGAATAAATTCCTTGTGTGGTCTTTGTCTGAAAAAGCGCTTATTTTCCAAAACAATTCAAACCCCCTTTCTTGTTTTTCTCACCTTCAATTGGTATCAGAGCTTCGGCTCTGTTATTGATTTTCTAATCAAACACTTAACAGTGTAGAGAGATCCAGAACGAGAAAAACCATGGCCCACACAAATGAAAGAGACAGTTACAATGCTAAGCCTCCTGTCTTTGATGGAGAAAAATTCGACTACTGGAAAGATAGGATTGAGAGCTTCTTTCTAGGCTATGATGCTGATCTCTGGGACATTGTCACAGATGGATACAAACCTCCTGTCACAGAGGATGGAGTTGAAGTTCCCAGAAGTAAGATGTCAGATGATCAGAAGCGAGTTTTCAAAAATCATCATAAGGCCAGAACCATACTTCTCAATGCTATATCTTACAACGAGTATGAAAAGATCACCAACAGAGAAACAACCAAAGACATACTTGACTCTCTGAGGATGACTCATGAAGGAAACGCTCAGGTCAAATAGACAAAGGCTCTGGCGCTTATCCAGAAATATGAAGCCTTCAAAATGGAGGATGACGAAGCCATAGAGGTAATGTTCTCTAGATTCCAAACTCTTATTGCAGGTCTCAAAGTTCTAGACAAAGGGTACACAACTGCAGACCACGTCAAAAAGATAGTCAGAAGCTTGCCAAAGAAGTGGAGACCCATGGTCACTGCTCTGAAGCTGTCTAAGGATCTGAACAATATCAGTCTTGAAGAGCTTGTCAGTTCCCTCAGAAGCCATGAGATAGAACTAGAGGAAGATGAGCCTCAGAAGAAGAACAAGTCTGTAGCATTAAAGTCCAGATCTGAAAGACGCAAATCTGACAGAACCAAAGCATTCCAGGCCGAGACAGAAGATGCAGATGACTCTGAACAAGAAGATTCTGATGAGGAAGAAGAATTGTCCCTCCTGACCAGAAGAGTTAAACAACTCTGGAAAAAGAGAAACAACAACTTCAGAAGACCAAGACCCAGAGGGGATCGATCAGAATCAACCTCAAAAGGTAAAACTAACAAAGATGTTACTTGTTATGAATGTAAAGAAACAGGTCACTACAAGAATGAATGCCCCAAGCTAAAGAAAGACAATTCCAGAAAAGAGAGCTTCAAGAAAAATCCCCTCAGAACCAAGAAGGGACTAATGGCTACCTGGGATGACAGTGAATCTGACTCATCAGAATCTGACTCTGATGAACAGGCCAATGTAGCATTCATGGCTACCACATCTAATAACAGTTCAGATGAAGAATCTGAAGAGGTATTTTCTGAACTCTCTCGATCTGATCTTGAATCATGCTTGTCTGAAACTCTTAGCTCATATCAGAAACTAAAACAAAAGTTTAAAGCAATAAAAGGCTGTCTTGAAGAAAAATTTGAAGAATGTGGCAAACTTGAGATGACAATTCTTGAACTAAAAGATGAAAATAGATCCTTAACATTACAAAGAGATGCAGCAAAGAAAAATTGTTTAAAACTGGAAGAAGCGTTATCTCAAGCCCCACAAACTTCAAATACGATAATTTATAAATACGAAAAGGCCTTTCAAAAGTTTCTGAAAAATGGGATAGGAAGGAGTGTTATGGCATCCATGATTTATGGAGTTAGTCAGAACAATAGAAAAGGAATTGGGTATGATCCTAAGTAAGATAAAACTTCTACTAGTGACCAACTTAAATCTCCATTTTCATATCACTACACACACACACACAAGAACAAAAATTTGAAAATGCTAGAAAACCCAAAGTTATGAGAAACTCTGGGAAAACTAATCAGAAAGGACCCAAGAGACTCTGGGTACCAAAAGATAAGATTGTTTATGTTGCAGATATCCTATGCAGCAAAGTTCAAACACCAGTCATGGTACCTGGACTCTGGATGCTCGCGACACATGACGGGAAGAAAGTCTATGTTCCAAAGCCTGGAACTTAAGGACGCTGGATTCGTAGGCTTCGGAGGAGATCAGAAAGGAAGGATCAGAGGCTCCGGAACTATTGGTAATGGTACTCTTCCCTCTATATCTGATGTCCTTTACGTAGAAGGATTAATGTGTAGCGGTGTATTCGTCGCTATATGATTTATCGATTAAACCATAAGCAAAGCATACAATGAAATTTCGAGTCGCCACCGCACTTTTATTTATCCAAAGGATTGGCTAAAAAGCGAACAAAAGCCTAAGAAGTTTTACACGTAGAAAACTAATAAAAAGATCAAAGAGTCTGGATAAGGGGTAAATTACGCAATGGGAAGGTGTTAGGCACCCACTACGTCCTAGGTACTCCTAGGGAGCCCTTTTCACACTTGTTGTAAAAATTGTTATTTGTTATGACATAAGTATTGTGCAAACATGATCGGGATGATGAGAAAAGAATGTACAAGTTTTTATTAGGTTTGAACGGATGAACCCGCTGCCTACGTACCTTCCATCAAAGGTAAGGATCAAAACGCCGTAGTTCGGCTAAAAACTTTCCAAAAGTTGGTGGATTCAATTTTAAACAATAGCACTGAGGCTCTTCATTATCAATGGGAGAAAACTCGACCAAGACCAACATCCACCATGCGAGGATAGCTTCGACGTACTAGAGGGGTTAACCCTGTTTTCAGTACGGAAGTCTTACTGTCGACTCACTAAGGATAGGGTGAGGTTTACATCAACCACAATGATAATTGAAACCTATGGCTAATGCATGAAAAGATTTAACAACGGACAAAGCCAAAACAAGTGAATGGGTGAAGTTAATTGATTGTGATTATGAAAATGGAGTCAAAGTATGATTAAGATTAATTCAAAGAAGTATTATGAAATGGAGTTTGAAAAAAGTCAAGGACTTGGGGTCCAGGTTTTTGGTTTGAAAACATGAAGATGTTTGCACAATATCTATGTCAAGTTTGAAATCAAAGTGTGAAAAGGTTTAGGACACAATGAGGATGAATGGATGAAGATGGAGTGTAAAACTTCTCAGAAGGTTCACCTCTTGAAATCATATAGAAGATGATTCAAGTGTGTCCTTTGGAATAGGCAATGGATAATAATAATGTAAGCAAACAAATGATACCGGATGCCACTCAATGGTCTTACTCCAATCTCACAAACAAAAAGCGGATACCGGATACCAATAGATGGATTTACACCAATCTCCTAAAACAAAACTGGATATCAGATGCCACTCAATGGACTTACACTAATCTCCTCAACAAAGAAAATGAAAGAATGGATACCGGATGCCAATCTGTCTGGACTTATACCAATATCCAACATATGATCATAGGAAAGCAAATGCCAACTTGCAGGGACTTACAATTGCATCCTCACATACAATCAAATGAAACATTATGGTCATAGGAAAGCAAATGCCAACTTGCAGGGACTTACAATTGCATCCTCACATAAACAAAGAAAAGCAAAACATGGATGTCAGATGCCAATCTATCTGGGCTTACTCTAACCTCCACAGTATGGTCCTAGGAATACAAATGCCAACTTGCAGGGACTTACAGTTGTATCCTCACATACAACAAACAAAACAACATGTGATCATAAGAAAGCAAACGCCAACTTACAGGGACTTATAATTGCATCCTCACATACAAACAAACAAATGCATCAAGCAAAGATAAGATGAGTGGCCAATGAAATGGTCTTATACTCACTTCCATATCCTAGGAGCAATAGCCAATGAATGGTCTTACAATCGTCCTCAATGGGAAAACAACAATGATAAGGTCACAAAGACAAATGGGATGATCATGCACTAATGAGCAATTAATGATGATAAATGCATAGAGCATACAAGCAAACATGTGCATATGAAACAATCAAGCAATCAATGAAAGCAATCAGCACACACTATAACCAAACAAGGAGGCGCATACAAAAGGGTTAGGCATTGAAGCCAACTGGAATAGGGTAAAGGTGCTCTTAACCTTGCCATTGAGGGGGCTAAGGTGAAGCAGATGAAAGGATATGAGGGGTGTGCCTCATTGCTCTTATCCCTGGTCAGGGAGAGCATTTGAATATCAGAAGGTGTGGGAGTTCAGAAAGTAGGAACTCTCTCCACATATTAGACTCTATAGATCTTGGGTTTGGATCTCAATGCTACAACCATGTAATGGGAGCAAGGAGAAGACTCACAGAATAGTAGGAGATAGGTTGCTTATCTCTTTGATCTACCAATTGCCTTATTAAAAGGACTTTTCCTGCTTGGGACAAATGTAAACATACACAAGCATTGCCTCTTAAGGAGGACTTCAGACAGTTGCCTGGCCAAATAACAGGCCAGGTCTTCCAGACTACATGAAGAAAAGGGATTATACCTCAAATGCAAATTGCTAAAAAGCAAAGCAAAGAAAGTTCAAAGAACTAAGCAACTAATGGTACCTGAAATAGTCAAACAAATCAGTACACAGTTCAACAGTTACAGCAAAAGGAGGTAGGAAACAACAGTCAAAACAGACAGGCAAATGTGCAAAGCACAAGACTCAAATCACATGAGTCAAGCCACCTACAAAACCAAGAGGTTAGCACATGATAAACAATCAAGCTTAATCAAATTTGTATGATCTCTTTGAAGCATTGGTTGCTCAACCTGAAACAATGAACTCAAACATAAGCCAGGAGACCCCTAGGACAAGCCTAGGGTCAAAATGAGATGAGAAAGTCAAAACAGCAAGGGATAGTCAACCGAAATCAAGTTTAAACAATCAAGAAGCAAACTCAATTGGTCCCACATTCATATCATTCATCATCATGATTTCATAAGCAAAAGAAGTCAAAGCATGGCAAATGAAGGCTCATAGAAGTCAACAGCAAGACTTAGCTCAAAACCAATCATAGACAATTCCAAAAATCATCAAATAATTCATGCTCAATCATAATCCATAACATGACATGCATATCAAATTTCAGCTCATTTGGATCATGGGAAGATGGTCAATGAAAATCAGAAAGTCAAAGCAAGTTTAAGCATGCTCAAAGAAGTCAACCAAACATGCATCAACTTCACAAATTCATAAATCAGTGATAACAAATGATAAATGAATGGGATCAACACCATGGCAAAGCTTAGGATGTCTACTAATCACATGTAAAATTTCAAATTCATCCAATAAAGTATGAGAATTTCACAAAGGAAATGGCAACATGTATCACACAAGTCAACATTTTGGTCAAACAGGGGAGAAAATCTCAAACAATTAGAAAATGCCACAATTAATTCCAAGAAAATTCACATGTGAACTAGACATACAAGAGTAGGTTCATGCAAAAATTCACATCAAATTGAGGTCAGGAAGCATGGTATCAAAAATCATGAAATTGCACATCAATGGTGTGACACAAATTGTCACACCCTAATTCAAAAATTCATAACTCAATGACCAGATAAGATAAATTCATGAACTCTACATCAAAATCACCATGGATGAGTCTAGTTTATGCACAAAAAATTTCAGATCAAATGGATAATGCATGACTATTTCACAAAGGATTTGGCCAAGGGTACAAAATATGCATACATGAACAAAACCCTAATGCCATTTAAAATCTAGCCATCCAAAAAATCAGCAAAAATCATGATAAAAAAGTAGACATTCATGTGAACATGATGCAAAATTTTTTATGAAATTTGGAATTGAATTGAAGATGTTATGAATTTTAGAAGATGAGCATATCAAATGACATAAATAAACAATTAAACATGGATTGATAAGTCAAAATGGTTGACCAGTGGCAATATGGTAATTAGGTGACCATTTAAATGAAACGGTGAGTATTGATCTCCTGCGTGTCACACGGTAACAGGGCATGGGCAATAAAACAGTGCAGGGCCATGCAAAACACGATACAGCAGCCAATTGCAATTTGAAAAGAAAATCTGGAAAAAAAGCTCTTAGGGTTTTACGCATACAGTGGTATCATCTCCTTCCTCATCAAATCGAAATTTTCAAAACACCCAGAAATAGCAATTAAGCACACCATTCGAACAAGTGAACCAAGCACATGCATAATCCAGCCATAGTTTTCAGTAAATCGAACCATACAAAACAAATCATACAAGAACATGTTTGGATGTAAAATTTGAAAAC